>NC_056735.1:1417292794-1417322794 GCF_019279795.1 Protopterus annectens
ATTACACTTTTAGATAAATGAAAACCAACCACAGTGACATCATTTTAGTTACAAAAATACTTCACTTATAATCTATCCAGTCATTGTCAAACATTACTAAGCAATGTTCAGCTATTACCAACTTTAATAGTGGTGATAAAAGCTTTAATTGGACACAAAATCCTCTCTCTTTTACACAAAATAAAGTTATTGAACATGACCAGGCTAACGACATGCAGGTTGAAAGTAGTTCATTGACTTACAAGGTTAAGAACTTTGATGAGCTTTTGCCTAGTTAGAAGTTACAGTTGGAGAACAGTTGCTTGCAATGCAATATAGACTTTAAAGAAATCCCCAAGGGACTCAGATTATGGTACTACCTAAATGGTAGTACCTTTGGGACTGAATTCTATAAGGAAAGTACAGTTTTGTACCTACCATAAATGTAGATGTTAGAGTGCTAATACAGCTGCAGTCATAACAGATGGGTTCTCCTGCCGCCAGGCGGGTCCTCGGTCGGACGAATTCCAAAGTCTAGGTCCAGCGTCGGTTGTCGTCGCTTCTTCCCTGACGTCAGTGCGACAGGGGTATAAAAGAACCAGCAGACACCATTTTCTTCAGTTTTTCTTGCCCCAGATGTCAGGTGACCCCAGAAGGAAGGCAATACATAAATTTGTGTAATAAAGCAATGCCATATAATCAAAATACAGCAGATGCAAGCAAATACACCATAAAAGAATACCCAAATCAGATTGTATGAGGAGGTGTTAGCCAAAAGGCCTGTCCCAAGAGGGGAAGGAGGGAGGGAAACCTGGACTGCGGCTGTATTAGCACTCAAACATCTACATTTATGGTAGGTACAAAACTGTACTATGTTCATCGTGCATACAACTGCAGTCATAACAGATGGGTAGAATCCCAAAGCTAAGAAAGGGGTGGTAGGCACTAGGTGGAACTACGAGGAGCCAGGATGCCCTGCAAGACTGCAGTGGCAAAGCCTGCTCTAGTTTTGGAGTATAATGGTAGGTGGTAGTGCTTGGAGAAGGTATGCACAGAACTTCAAGTGGCTGCTTCCAAAATATCTTTGGTAGAAACTCCTCTGCGGAAAGCTGCAGAGGTAGCTGTGGCCCTTGTGGAGTGAGATCTGATGCCTGCAGGTACAGTTTTACCATGAAAAGAGTAAAAAAAGTGTATGCAGTGGGCTATCCATTTTGAAATTGTCTGTTTGGAAATTGGCTTCCCTTGAGCTCCTTTAGCATAGGACACAAAGTGCTGTTCTGATTTTCTGAAAGGCTTTGTTCTGTCAAAATAATAACACAGCTGTCTATGGATGTCCAAGGAATGTAGTAGTCTCTCCCCTTTGTTTTGAGGATTAGGGTAAAAGCTGGGTAAGGGTATAGCCTGATTCAAACTACCCTGGATACCACCTTTGGCATAAAGGACGGGTTGGTTCGTAAGCAAACTCTGTCCTGATGGAAGATGATAAAAGGCTGCACAGCCATGAGGGCTTGCAGTTCAGATACCCTACGAGCTGAGGTGATAGCCAGAAGGAAAGCTGTTTTCCAGGACAAATATTGCAAATCTGTTGAGGCAGCTGGCTCAAAAGGAGGCAAGGTCAGCTTTTCTAGAACGAAATTGTGGTCCCAAGCAGGTATTGGTGGTTTCCTTGGGGGTTTTATATTCTTAGCCCCTCTGAGGAACTGTCTTAAGAGGGGGTGAGAGAATAAAGGTGGATCAGTGTTGTGTTCTGCAGAAATGGCTGAGGCATGGATTTTGATGGAGGAGAATGAAAGTTTACTGCTTAGCAGCTCAGCTAGATACTGTAATATTTGAGGCAAATTCAGTTTTCCGGGATCCTGGCCCTTTTTCTCATTCCAGGCACAAAACCGTTTCCATTTTGCAGAGTAAGCTTTTCTAGTAGACGGCCTTCTGGCCTCCAAAATGACATCCTGCACCTCCTTGGAGAGTAGGGTCTGTTGTGATGTTAAGGAATCTTCCATGCGGCCAGATTGAGTGTTTTCAGCTGACTGTGAAGAGATTTGTAGCTGTGCTGAGTCAGAAGAGGCATTAGAGGTAGGGTCCATGGAGGGGAATGCGTCAGGCTCCTCAGGAGTGGGTACCAGTGCTGTCTTGGCCAGTCTGGAGCAATGAGAATCATCTTTGGTCTGTGTGCTCTGGTTTTTAATAGAACTTTGGGCAGCAGAGGAAGAGGTGGAAAGGCATAAACTGTCATTGTTGTCCAACTGAAAGAGAGAGCGTCCACTCTCCAGGCCTTTGGATGAAAATCCTTGAGCAGAATTTTGTCAATTGGTGATTTTTGTAGGAGGCAAAGAGATCCATGTCTGGCCTTCCCCATGCTTGAATTATCTCTGTAAACACTTCAGGATGCAACTTCCATTCGTGTGGATCTATCATATGTCTGCTTAGGTTGTCTGCCAGCGTGTTTTCCTTGCCTGGCAAGTACTGTGCTTGAAGTTAGATTTGCAATTCCAGAGCCATGTTCCAAAGTGACATGGCCAGCCTGCATAGGGGGTATGAATGTATTCCTCCCTGTTTATGTACCACATTACTGTGGTGTTGTATGTCCTTATCAATAGTTGAACTGGATGCAGAAGGTCTTTGAAAGCTATAATAGCATTTATTACTGCTAGCATTTCCTTTTGATTGATGTGAAGGTGCTTTTCTTTTTGGGAACATTTGCCCTGAATGCACCGATCTGTCATGTGCGCCCCCCAGGCGTAGTCCGAGGCATCTGTTGTGATGACTTTATTTGCTTGAGGCTTGCAGAATGGGAGACCTGTGTTTGTTTGGCATGCTTGAGCCCACCACAGAAATTCCTTTTGAAGACATGGAATTAGTGGTATTATTGTTTCCAAACTGTTGCTGTGTTGAGACCATAGGTTTTTCAGGTACCATTGAAGTTTCCTCATATGCAGCTTTGCACATGGGATTAGTAGGATGCAAGATGACATGAATCCCAGAGCCTGCAGGATTTTACTTGCAGTCAGCCTGGTGAAATTTGCTAGTGTTCTGAAGTATTGAGTTAGTTGCCCCTGCTTCTCTGGCGTGAGATAGGCCATCTGGGTGTTTGTGTCCAAGTTGGCACCCAGGAAAATTATTTTCTGAGAGGGTATTAGCCTTGATTTCTTTTTGTTGACTGTGTATCCCAGAGAATTCAACAACATTATTACAAAAGCCAGTTGTTTCAGAAGTATGTGCTTGCTGCCTGCTTGGATCAGGCAGTCATCCAAATATGGGTATATTTGTATCCCTTGAAGTCTGCAGTAGGCAATTACTGATGCCAGGCATTTCGTGAATACTCTGGGCGCAGTAGATAAGCCAAAGGGCAATGCAGAGAATTGATAATGGGTTGAACCTGCAAGAAATCGGAGGCATCTTCTGCAATTTTGTCTTATTGGGACGTGCAGGTATGCCTCCTTGAGGTCCAATGTTACCAGCCAAGACTCCTTGCCCAGCATGGGAAGCAGTTGCTGTAATGTGAGCATCTTGAATTTTGGTACGAGTAAAAATGTGTTTAGGATGGATAGGTCCAAAATAGGTCTCAATCTTTTCCCTTCCTTGGTACCAGGAATAGTCTGGAATAAAAACCTTGACCTTGTTCGTGAGTAGGTACCTCTTGAATAGCTTTCAGGTCCATGAGATCTGAAATTTGTCTTTGTGCCTCAGCCCTTTGATTGTGTGGCAGATTTGGCATGTTTCTCATTTTTGGAAGGGTGTGAAAATGGAATCTGTAGCCTCTGTTTATAATGTCCAGGATCCATTTGTCTTTTGTGACAATATGCCAATTTTTTGAAAATAATGCCAGCTTTCCGCCTAAGGGTGCTGCCATTTGAGCCTTGCTTGACATGCAAAGGGGAAAGTCATTGGGCTTGCTTTCTGTATGGCTGTGAACTATCCTCACCACCTCTTTGTGTAGGAGCTTGCCATTGTCTGCCTCTAAACTATCCTTGAGATTGCCCTCTGCCCCTCGGGCGCCTGTATCTACCTCTTTGGGGTCTGTCCATGGCTGGAAAGGACCAATTTTGGAAGGCCAATTTCTACTGAAACATGGAGGTTGTACCTGTAGAAAATCTTTCACTGTTAGCATTGATTTAGCCTTTTCCTCAATTTTCTTTAATACCTCCTCAGCTTTAACACCAAATAATACATCCTTTTGTAGAGGGGCATCTAGTAATTTAGCTTTGACATAATCTGGTAAGGTTTGCTCCTTGAGCCAAGCATGTCTACGTATGACTGATCCTGTAACAGCAGCTCTACATGAGGCCTCTAGAGCATCAAAACCACATTGCAAAGTATGTTTACCCACTTGTTCTGCACTATGCATCAAATCCTGCAACTCCTTCAAGTCTGGTTGTTCAGGTTGTGACATTTTACTTCTCAACTGTGATAACAGAAACTGTTGGTACTTTAGCATATGGAACTGGCAGTTTAATGCCCTCATGGTTAAGGTGGCCGAAGTGTATACCTTTTTCCCCCACCTTTCTAAGTATCTGGAATCTCTCTCTGAAGGTAATGGATTTTCAGCAGTGGAGGCCTTAATTCCCTTGGGGCCCCGTGAGAGTTTCTGGGTCAGCCATATGGCATTTGTATAAAAATTGATGCGAGTCAGGAACCCGGTAGTACCTGTCAGGCTTGACTGGGGCTGGAGGTAAGGAATCCGGGTTAAGGCAGGCCTCAGAGTACACATCATCTAGTATGTCTAAGACAGGAGGTATAGCCAGAGGCCTGTGCTGAGGTAGCAATAGAAAATCCCTAAGCCTTTTCTTGGAATCCGAGTACTCTTGTCCTTCCCAGTGGAAGTGTTCCCTTAAGGTATGCAAGGTTTCCCCAAATGAGTAATCCTCTAGGGGGGAGACAGAGGGAATTGACTCCTCTGCATCAGAATCTTCAAAAGGGGAGTAAGAATGTTCCTGTTCAGAGTGCTCTAAAATAATGGAGGCCTGGTCAGAGGAAGGGGATTCTTCCTCAACTCTGGGCCTTTTGTCCAGGGGGGGGTTGAGAACCCCTGATAAGAGTAATTAAATCCTCAGCCATTTTAAACATCTGTTTTTTAGGCATGGGGCCTGGAGAAGGGCCCTGTGTAGCTTGTCTCTTAGAATGCATGGCTGCTTTAGACTTAGTGAAAGCCTTAAGGAAAAAGAAGAGGAAGGTCTGAAGACACCTTGAGAGGAGGCAGACCTGTCTACATTTTGAGATTCACCACCAAGAGTGGCTTCGGTATCTGTAGTCAGGGTGTGGGCCGAGGAGCCTGCGACCTCAGGCACAGGAGACACCGCCAATGAAGTGTCGTCGGTAGGCAGGGGCTGCATAGGCGCCTCAGTGAGAACCGGACCACCAGTAGTCGGCTTTGGCGTGGTGTCGGTAGAGGCCGCGGACCTAGTGTGTCGGTCCTTATCTTTGCGTTTTTTAGACAAAACTGGAGTCGGAGTATCCGACGGCATAATATAGTTAAATTATTTGCCAAAATAGTGCTGGGCGAACTCCGCCCGACGCTTAATGGTGCGTTTATTGAATGTAGCACAAAAACAACAGACCGAGACGTCATGGTCTGGGCCTAATCAAGGAATGCAGAGGGAATGAAAATCCTTATGCGGTATTTGCTTCCCATATGAAATACAATTATTAACTTTGTCTGACATTGGTCTGAGGCAAGAAAAGTTTCCCCAACGGGGTACTTAGCTTTCAAGAAGACTTCGGTTGCAAAATTTTCGTAATTTCAGGAGCTGGCCGACTGGCATTTGCGAACTGCTTCTGCTTCGGGCACCGCGCGGCAAGAAAGACTTGAGAAAATGTCGTCGGCTGGTTCTTTTATACCCGTGTCGCACTGACGTCAGGGAAGAAGCGACGACAACCAACGCCAGACCTAGACTTTGGAATTCGGCCGACCAAGGACCCGCCTGATGGCAGGAGAACCTATCTGTTATGACTGCAGCTGTATGCACAATGAACATCTGCATACGATCTTTGACAAAGCTGGCATAGATATGATGAGACTAATGATTAAATACAACGAGGCACATATGGTTGGATTGAACAAATCGTTGGGAGATTTTTAAACAGAAATATTCTTGGCAATTTACTCTGAACAGTACAGAACCAACTTTGATAACATTATTTTTAAAACAGAGGACATGTAACCAGATCTTTTTCTGTAAAATTAAAAAGATCAACAGATATCTTTACAATTATGCCTGTGAGTCCGCTTACCCAGTTAAGACCGGTAACCAAGACAACCGGACCATGAGATCAAATCAGAATGCCAGGAATAGTCATGCGCACAATTTGTCACCACAGAGGGCTGAAATGCAGGAGGATGAGTAAAAGTCAACCTTTCTCTTTCGTGGCAAGTGAAGAACCAAGGTGTTCCGAAGACAATCGGAACAAGAACAACAGTAATGTAAATAAAGGGAATGCGTTTTTTTTTCCCCATATACAGGAATCAACCTCAGGACGGACCATATAGGGATTATGCAGCACAAGGATCTCGTCCAAAATGGACGAATATGACGTGCCTGCAAAGAAAACCTTGAGAAACTATACAATTTTGTCAAGATATGGATAAGAGTCATGTCATGATTTATTTGACTTTCTACCCGGACTTAATTCAACATTAAGGTCTGTAAATTCAGAGAGACATTTGCAATGACAGTGCACAATTAAGGGGTATTATTTTTGAAACTGAGCATCCTGATAATACTTGAAACAGGGCGGGTGATTTTAAAGTGTTAACTATTCAAACAAAGTGATATCTTGTGCTCATGTCCAAGTGCTGTCTAAAGGTTTTAATTTTGTGCCTACCTGAAAGGGACAAATTGCAAAATTATTAGATTTTAAAGCTTTATACAATAAAGCTAAATCCACAACTGTGGTTCAATTCCAATAACAGCATAGATCATACTAGTATGAATGTGTTAAAGAAGCCTAGCACATTTAACCCACCCACACATAACTTAGTAAATGTGTGTGAGAGGGCATGTGAACTTGATTTTAGAAAAGTAATTAGGAACAATCCAGTGGGTTTGTCTGATAAGGTGATGAAAAGATTTTATTGGGAGAAATAATTAATGATTGTAATTATACAGGTAAAGAACCCCAAGATTGCAATGGTATGGTTATTATGGATAAAGAAGATGATCATAAACATGAATACCGTACTTATGGAATGAACATATATTAAGGTTTCCATCAATGAAATAAATATAGCCTTTTCTAAAATAGATAACTTACTTAAGGATATGCAGTTTCAAGGCCAGATCAATTCGGGTGAGTTTGATTATGTGAAAAATGACTTAACAGTTATAGCAAACATCTTTGGGATTCCTAAAATCCATAAGGACTTATGCCAACCCCCATTTAGACCTATTGTGGATGGCAAAAGATGCAAGACCTTTTTTTACAGCAAGACTAATTGATTATTACTTAAAACAGGGTCTTAAAAAATTCACTGTCTATGTAAAGATTCTGGGGATTTTTTCATTACAATTAAATAAACTGGAGATTTCACCCAATATGTTTTTTGTAACTACTGATGTCAAAAATCATTTTTCTGTCATGCCACATGATGTGTTTTTGCTCTGGCTAGAGACGCAGTTAGTTAAAACCAAGATTATTGGACAGGACCGTATTAACCTCCTGACCACCCTTATGGAGGTTATTTTGACCAACAACTATATATCTTTGAGGGTCAATATTTTAGATAGGTTGTTGTGGCTATGGGGGCCGCTTGTGCTCCCACATATGCCAATTTTGTTATGTCCCACGGGGAGTCTGAATTTAGCTTTAATAGTAGTTTTACGACTCAAAATACTACACCAGCTACCTTGATGATTTGTTTTTAGTGTGGACTGGTACTGAAGAATTAGACAAGTTTCTTAGTTACATAAACATCACCACTGGATTTTGGGATTTTAATAAAGAACGGATTTGTTTCCTGGATATAGAGATATCCTTCAATACTACTAAGCACAAACTAATACCCCAAATTTTCGCATATGCATCCTTGCGAGTGGTATAGCCAGGATTGCTGCAGCCATCAAACCTAGTACTTTCAATACCTCCGCTGCTGTAGCTTTGTTCTTTGACACCAGTAAGCTGACGTTTTGGTGGAGAAGAGAGACTCTTTCAATAGGGAGATGTAGAGTGGTGGTTGAGGTATCTAATTCTGTTCCTATAAAACGGTATGCTGAGATGGCGATACGGCAGACTTTTCAAAGTTGATTGTAATGCCCAATTGATGGCAGAGTGTCAGTGTATTGTGTTGCCAGAGTCAATTGATGCCTGGTGGTAGCGGTGAGGAGCCAATCGTCTAAGTATGGAAACACCTGGAATCCTAGACGCCTCAGGTGAGCCGTGACCACTGCCATGTATTTGGTGAACACTCTGGGGGCTAAAGTGAGACCAAAGGGCAGGGCTCGAAAAGTACAGTTTTGTACCTACCATAAATGCAGATGTTCGAGTGCTCATACAGCTGCAGTCATCACAGTTGGGTTATCCTGGCGTCAAGCGGGTCCTCGGTCGGCCGAATTCCAAAGTCTAGGTCCGGCGTCGGTAGTAGTCGCTTCTTCCCTGACGTCAGTGCGGCGGGGGTATAAAAGAGGCAGCCGACGCCATTTTCTTCAGATTTTCTTGCCCCAGATGTCAGGTGCCCCCAGAAGGAAGGCAAAACATGATATTATGCAAACACGTAATGTAGATAAATCAAAAAGTACAGTTTTGTACCTACCATAAATGTAGATGTTCGAGGATCCAGTCTTTTCTTGTCCCAGATGTCAGAAGACCCTGAAAAGATAAGGCCAAAAACCAAAAACTCCCAAAATACCTGCACCAAAAAATATATAAACAATATATACACAATCAGCAGAATATAACCTCACCTGCACAACCACCCCTAACACAGAGGAATGTGGATCCTCGAACATCTACATTTATGGTAGGTACAAAACTGTACTATGTTCTTCATTCCACATTGCTGCAGTCCTACTATAAGAAGAATCAGAATCCCAAAGTAAGGAAGGAGGGGGCAATCAATAGGAAGCAGGAACAGACAACATGCCTTGCAAAATAGCTGTGGGCAACCCAGCCTAGACTTAGAGTAGAGAGGAAGATATGCTTAGAGAAAGTATGCTGAACTGAAAAGTAGCTGCCTCAAAATATCCCTTAGTTGCCACCCCTTAGAAATGCTGTGAAGTGGCAGTAGCCCTAGTGGAATGAGGCCTAATCCCAGCTGGAATCTCCTTGCCATGATGGGAATAACAAAAGTAATGCAACACCCAATCCACCTAGAAATAGTTTGCTTTGACACAGGCTTGCCCTTTGAACTCAAAGCAAAAGAAACAAACAACTGCTGTGACTGCCTAAAATCCTTAGTCCTGCTCAAATAATATAGCCTGTGTACATCTAAAGTGTGCAAAATCTTTTCCTTTATTTTGGGGATCTGCATAAAAGGTAATGAAATGAATAGTTTTTAAGCCACACTAGAAACCACCCTTAGAGCATAAAGGAAGGATTTTAGCGTAAAGATACCCTATCCTTATGAAAAATCAAAAAGGCTCCACTGCCATAAGGGCCTGCAACTCAGAAACCCTTAAAAGCAGTCTTCCATGACAAGTATTTCAATTCAGCAGTAAGTTTCTCCAACACAAAATTGAGATCCCAAGCATCTTATATTCTTTGCCCCTAAGAAATTGCTTGAACACGAAAACAATGGTGGGTCACAATCATAGTGAGCTGAAATTGCTGCAGCATGAATCTTAATGGAAGAGAAAGACAAACCTTTGTCCAGTAACTCAGTAAGATATTGAAGAGCCACACTCAAATTTGGCTCAGTAATCTCAAATTGTTTGCTGCACTCCAAAACAAGAATCTCTTCCCTAGGTCTTCTGGCTTCCATAATCACATTTAAAACTTGTTGAGGAAGCTGAGACCTGCTGTCTTTCAAAACAGAATATGCCAGGCTGTGAGATGTAGAGAGTGAAGCTTGACATTGAGCAGATGACCGTCCCTCTGAGACAACAGGTGGAATCAGTGGGTAAGGCCATGGAGGCTTCCTTACCAGACTCCTCAGTATGGGTACCAGTGCTGCCGAGGCCAATCTGGAGCTATTAAAATCATCCTTGGCTTGTCTTGTCTGACCTTTAGAAGCACCTTTGGAAGAAGAGGCAGAGGTGGAAAGGCATACACATGAAGATTTTCCAACTGAAAGAAAGAGCATCCACTTTCCAAGCTGTGTGATGCAAAACTTTGGCAGCTGGTGGTTTAGTGGGGCGAACAGATCTATGTCTGGAGTTCCCCATGACACTGTCAATTTTGAAATACATGAAGATCCAGTTTCCACCGTGGGGATCCATGATTTGTCTGCTTAATACATCTGCTAAGGAGTTCTGTGCTCCCAGGCCCTGAAAGAGTAGTTGCAGACTGGTAGCGTCTCCCATAAAATCATTTGCTTGTCTGCACAATGGTAAGAATGTGTTCCCCCTTGTTTGTTGATGTACCACATGACAGTTGTGTTGTCTGTTAGAATCAACACCTGCCCTGGAGAAAGCAACTCCTTGAAAGCAATTAATGCAAACTGAACTGCTAACATCTCTTTCATGTTGATATGTAGATGCTGTAGTCTGGCAGGCCACTTGTCTTGTATCCACTTTCCATTTAGATGAGCTCCCCAAGCAATATCTGAGGCATCTGTCGTTAGAATCTGACTTGCCTCTGGGAGTCCCTTGTTTAGGTGACATTCCTGAGCCCACCACAAAATTCCTTTTGAATGCAAGGTATTATTTGAATGACAGTGTCCAAATCCTGGCAGTGCTGTGTCCACAGATTTTTGAGATACCATTGTAGCTCCCTCATATGCAGTTTGGCATTGGGAAGCACCAGAATACAAGATGCCATGAACCCTAAGGCTTGAAGGACTGTCCTTGCAGTCAGCCGGACTGAAGAGATAGATGATGGAAGTAACTGGAAAGATTCTTTGTTTGTCCGGGGGTTAAAAGGCCATCTCAGCTGCTGTATTCAGTCTCACCCCCAGAAAGCACATGTCTTGAGAGGGTACTAGACTGGACTTTATTTCGTTCACAGAATACCCTAGGCATCTTAGCACTGCTATGACATATTCCAGATGCTGTAGAAGATCTTCTTTTTCTTGAGCCAGAATCAGGCAGTCGTCCAAGTAAGGATAGAAAGCTATCAGTGGAGCCAGAACGTTTGTGAATAGTCTGGGCGCAGTAGATAATCGAAAGGGCAATGCAGAGAACTGATATTGGTAATTTCCAGCTTAGTCTTATTGGCACATGAAGGTTAGCTTCCTTCACATCTAAAGTTACCATCCAGTGATCTTTGCCCAGCAGACGTAAAAGCTGTTGTAAGGTCGACATTTTGCACTTGGGAATGTCCAGTTAAGTGTTGAGGATAGATAAATCCAGAATTGGTCTCCACGTGTTCCCCTTCTTTGGTACTAGGAACAGGGCACAGGAACTGACTGAATGGCCCCTATTTGGAGCAACAGAGAATTTGCTGTGAGCCTCTGTTCTTTGAAGAGGAGGAATGTCTGGCATGCCTTTGAAAGGAGGCAAGGTATGGAAATAAAACCTGTAACCGTGGTGAATAATATCCAGAACCCATCTGTCTTGGGTAATTAAATCCCAATTTTCTTTGAAAAGAGACAGCCTTCCTCCCAAAGGTGCTGCCAGGCGGCAGGTCATTGGGTCTGCTACAGAAAGGACTGACCCCTGCCCTCACCAGAAGTCTGAGCAGCCTAAAAGAACCCTGAGCTCTGCCCCTACCACGTCTAGACCTACCCCTAGACTGGGAATCATAAGCAGGATAAGTCCATCCCTTAGTAGGCCAATTTCTACTAAACTTGAGCTGCACCTGCAAAACAGAATACAGTTTTTACCAGACTTAGCTTGTCCTCCATTTTCTTCAAAACTGCTTCCACAGGCGAACCAAACACCACATCAGACTGTAAAGGAGCATCCAAAATCCTTGTCTTAACATGCTCAGCTAAATTCTGATCCCTCAGCCAGGCGTGCCTACGAAGAACAGAACCAGTGGCAGCCACCCTGGAGGAGGCCTGCACAGCACCAAAACCACACTGCAAGGAATGTTTACCCACCTGTTCAGACACATGAACTAAATCCTGCAACTCTTTACACTCAATACCTTCAGCCAGAGCATCCACCTTAGATTTCAACTGTGAAAGAAGATAATTCTGATATTTTAACATGTGAAACTGACAATTCATGGCTAAAGTGGAAAAAGAAGTACACTTTTTTCCCCATCATATCAAAGCCCTTGCCTCTTTATCAGGAGGGACAGGATTTTTAACAACTGAGGCCTTCACACCTTTAGGCCCCTGAGAGACAGTTTCTGGGTCTGCCCTAGGACTCTTAAAAAGATACTTATGAGCTTCAGGCACCCTATAATACCTATCCGGTTTAACTGGGGCAGGAGGGCAAGAATATTCAGGAAGCCTCTGCAAACACATCTTCCACCACATTCAAAACAGGAGGTATAGCTAAAAGGCCTATGCTGGGGTAAAACAAAAATTCTAAGCCTTTTCCTGGAATCAGAGAGAATCTTGACCCCATTTAAAAAAAATCCTCCCTCATGGAATGCAGAGTCTCTGAAAATGAAAATCCTCAGGAGGAGAAGCAGAAGGAGTAGAATCATCCACATCAGAATCAGAATAAGGAGGGTACTCCTGCAAGTCTTCAGAGCATTGCTCAAAAAACTCAGGTTCCTAGGCCTCTTATCAGGAGGGGGCAGAGCCATGGAGCCCTAATAATCCCTCCTCTGCCATCCATTTTAAGCATATGTTAGGGGCAAGATCACAAGAGCACTAGGACCCCACCCAAGCTAAGCTCTCGGCCCCCCCCTCAACAAGAACAGCCACCTGAGCCCCCCCCAGCCTGGCCTCTTCCTGAGAGGGATTACATCCTGTAACAGTAAAGTCTCTCCCTCGAGACTCCAAAGACACCTGGCAAAACCCGGCTCCCACTGAGCCTTCCAAAGACGGCATTTTATAATTAATGCTACCGCTTAACAACTGGCACAGTCTAGTCCTTCTCTCTCTTAGTAGTTGTGTTATCTAAAGCAAGCAGGCGGCATCCAACAACAACGTCGCTCAGGCCCTAAACAAAGGTATACAAAAGTATGGTAATCCCTATGAGGTATCTGTTTCCCACAAAATACAGTTATTCACTTTTCTGACACATCCGGTTAAATACTGAAAAAAAAAAAACAAAATATTCCCGACTGGACAGCGGACTACCCAATAGTTAGGACTGCAGCAATGTGGAATGAAGAACATCAGTAGTTGCAAGCAAATACACCATAAAGGAATACCCCAAATAGGTTGTATGATAAAGGTGTTTGTCATAAGCAATGTCATAAGAGGGGATGGAAGGAGGGTAAACCTGGACTGCAGCTGTATGAGCACTCGAACATCTACATTTATGGTAGGTACAAAACTGTACTATGTTCATCGTGCATACAGCTGCAGTCATCACAGTTGGGTAGAATTCCCAAAGCTAAGTAAGGGTGGTAGGTACTAAGCAGAACTAGGAGGGGCTAGGATGCCCTGCAGGACTGCTGTGCCAAAGCCCGCTCTAGATTTTGAGTATAGTGGAAGGTGGTAGTGCTTGGAGAAAGTGTGCACTGAACTCCCAAGTAGCTGCTTCCAAAATGTCCTTGGAAGGGACCCCCCCTGAGGAAAGCTGCAGAGGTAGCTGTAGCCCTGGTGGAGTGGGATCTGATGTATACAGGCACTGATTATCCATGAAATGAACAACAAAAGCGTATGCAGTGGGCTATCCATTTTGAAATAGTCTGTTTGGAAATAGCCTTTCCTTGAGCACCTGTAGCATAGGACACAAAGAGCTGCTCAGATTTCCTGAATTACTTTGTTCTGTCCAAGTAATAACGAAGTTGCCTGTGAATGTCCAAGGAATGTAGTAGCCTCTCTCCTTTGTTCTGTGGATTTGGATAAAAGGTAGGTAAATGAATAGTATGATTCAAAGCTACACTGGATACTACCTTTGGCATGAATGTAGGGTTGGTTCGTAAGGAAACCCTGTCCTGATGGAAAATGATGAATGGTTGCACAGCCATGAGGGCCTGTAGCTCTAAAACCCTGCGTGCTGAGGTAATAGCCAGAAGGAAGGCGGTTTTCCACGACAAGTATTGTAGCTCTGTTGAAGAAGCTGGCTCAAAGGGAGGCAGGGTCAGCTTTTCCAATACGAAGTTGAAATCCCAAGCTGGGACTGGTGGTTTCCATGGGGGTTTTATATTTTTTGCCCCTCTGAGGAACTGCCTCAATAGAGGATGTGAGAATAAAGGAGGATCTGTACTGTATTGTGCTGAAATGGCTGAAGCGTGGATCTTGATGGAGGAGAAGGAAAGGCCACTGTTTAACATCTCGGCTAGGTACTGTAAAATTTGAGGTATATTTATTACCCAAAGATTCTGCCCTTTTCTTGATTCCAGGAACAAAATCGTTTCCATTTGGCGGAGTAAGCTTCTCTAGTAGAGGGTCTCCTGGCCTCCAAGATGACATTCTGCACTTCCTTGGAGAGGAGAATCTGTTGGGAAGTTAAGGTATTCTCCATGCAGCTAGATTTAAAGTTTTGAGCTGGCTGTAAAGGGTTTTGTAGTTGTGCTGGGACAACAGAAGTGGAACTAGAGGTAGGATCCATGGTGGTAAGTGTGACAAGCTCTTTAGGAGAGGATACTAGTGCTGTCGTGGCCAGTCTGGAGCAATGAGAATCATTTGTGGACTCTCTGCTCTGGTTTTTAATAGAACATTGGTCAGTGGAGGAAGAGGCGGGAAGGCATAGACTGTCAATGTTGTCCAACTGAAAGAGTGCGTCCACTTTCCACGCCTGTGGATGATAGGTCCTTGTACAGAATTTTTCCAACTGGTAATTTCTCTAGGTAGCAAATAGATCTATGGCTGGCTGTCCCCATGCCCGAGTTATCTTTATATATATATATATATATATATATATATATATATATATATATATATATATATATATATATATATATATATATATATATATATATTGAAGAAACCAAAGACAAAATGCAGACAGTCAGCAGTTTCAGGTGGTTAAACACGTAGTTGAAATCTCAATGAATAGAAGTCCACATCCACGATACAAAACAAAGTTTAATATAAAACACTAGGACAACGTAAGCGCTTTCATGGACTACCTGTCCGCTTCCTCAGACGTACAACATTGCTAGAGCATCAAACTTAAATAGTACAACATAATTGCCTAATTAAATAATCAGCTTGTCACCACAATCAATTTTAAAATACAATCATCATTAAACAAGCTAATGATAAACACATAAACCTATTCTACAAGCCAGACCACTTAGGTAAAGTGGAACTGATTCATTTAAACAATGGCCGTGATGCGCACCCAACCTAAGAATCCATTTAACTTCAGCTGTTTCAGTCTGGTTAATATTACCCAATCTTGGATTACAGGGAACTATGTGAAGAATTTGAAACAAAAAAGTATGTGTTGAATCAGTACTCAAAATATGTTTAGCAATAGCATTATATGTTTCATTTCTTCTAACACAATAATAATGATCGCGAATTCTTTCGCGTAATGATCTATTTGTCTTTCCCACATAATAACAGAAACAAGTGTTGCAGTGGGCGACAGACCAAATGCAACATACAATGCTATTGCTAAACATATTTTGAGTACTGATTCAACACATACTTTTTTGTTTCAAATTCTTCACATAGTTCCCTGTAATCCAAGATTGGGTAATATTATTAACCAGACTGAAACAGCTGAAGTTAAATGGATTCTTAGGTTGGGTGCGCATCACGGACATGGTTTAAATGAATCAGTTCCACTTAAACCTATTCTACAAGCCAGACCACTTAGGTAATGTGTTTATCATTAGCTTGTTTAATGATGATTGTATTTTAAAATTGATTGTGGTGACAAGCTGATTTAATTAGGCAATTATGTTGTACTATTTAAGTTTGATGCTCTAGCAATGCTGTATGTCTGAGGAAGCGGACAGGTAGTCCATGAAAGCGCTTACGTTGTCCTAGTGTTTTATATTAAACTTTGTTTTGTATCGTGGATGTGGACTTCTTCTATTTATTGAGATTTCAACTACGTGTTTAACCACCTTAACTGCTGACTGCCTGCATTTTGTCTTTGGTTTCTTCAATATCTTTCGGGTTGTACTGGTTTTCGCTATATTTATGGAAGGCGCTGGGGCAGCAGTCAGTATGGATGAACCGGTAACTAATGTTATGGGGAACTATGTTAATAGACTGAGAGGGTTTTTGACTCCCTCGAACAATCCGCTTCTGAATATTAATTTTACTTCAGAAATGACAGGAAACCAGCAAGAAAGAAATATTGATGACACAAAAATTAAAGAACTCAAATGCGAGTTAGAGAATAATCTCTTTAAGTAAAAGCGTTTACAGAGCCAGCGGATTCATTTACAAGCGAGTATTCAATTGAATGTGATACCTCGTGGTCTGCGGATTTTGACCATGCCTAGTTATGGAAACACCTATCCTGAATTGCTCACACGCTGGCAGCAGTTAAACTTACAAACTAGCAAGGCTTATATACAGTTAATCCTTGATTTCTTTTTTCCTGTTGAGACTGACCTTCGTAATTTAATTATAAGACAGCAAGAGGAATTGTATAATATATATGGTGAGAATCCAACTGACATTTTTGTACAAGATGTGACAGATAAAGTGTCACGCTATGAACTTAAGCTAATGGATGTTAAAAAGAAAAAGCTCATGCGCGATATTGAAGATTTCAAAAAGCAAAATGTTTTCACTTGGCCAAGAAATGCTTTTGTCAGAAACAATACTGAACCTACATATGCACAAACTGTGGGAGGCTCAGGGAATCGCCCTATTAACAATACTAACCAAAGGAAAGAAGATATTGTTGAGTCGAATAGTAAGCGACAACATGTTGATAATAGAAGGAAGTCTGAAGAGACTCCCATGGTAACACGTTCAGAAGCACGCAATGACAACATTCTCTGTGCGACGGAACTTTTGCTTTCACCTAATGCAGCATCAAACTATTCGACTCCCATGGAAGCTCCTGCTACCACTGCTACAGGGTCTGTTGGTCCTGTACGGCCAACAACGGATGTTAGAAGGAAGTTAATATCGGATAATACATAAAATCTAGATTAGTTGGCTTTTCCACTACCCTACAAGTCGGCCAGGAAGAAGTCTATGGATTTGGACATACCCAGAGGAGTGAAACGCAAGGAAGCCCCGCCGAATATGCAGGTACGAACATTGAAGAAAATGTGGGCCAACGACAGTTAGTTTGGAATATTTCTCAATATAACTTGACATCGGCCGAGTTTAGACTGCTTAATAAAGGACTAAAATTTATACCTTCGACCTGTATTGACCATAGTGATGCATTATTAGCTCTTAGGTTGTTTGCACGTGAGGTTACGTTAAAGTTATTAATGAATGATAGTTTTGAAGTGCATGGTATCAACTTTAAAAGAAGGAGTGATTATACACCTGTTCTAACACCAAATGTAGAAGTATTCTTAAAGGCTATGGAAAATGATATATACAATGATTGTCATTTTAACACACCTGACTTTGATAATAACTTAGAACCAGATGAACGAGCAGCATTACAAAGTATTAGAAACAACACTAATATTACGGTTAGACCATCAGATAAAGGTGGGCCAGTTGTACTGGATACATCTTATTATTTAAATCATATGTTAGCTATGCTTGGCTCTGATGCCTATGTTGAAATTGATTTAAATATCATTAATAGAATTATTGCACAGATTCAGATAGCACTTCGAGATTGTTTAGATCTAGGTGCTATCAATAAACAGTTATATGATTATTTTCATGTTTACATCCCGTTGTGCCCAGACTTAATGGCCCCCACAAAATTCATAAGAATCCCACAATACCAATGTTCAGACCCATCGTAGCTGGTGCTGGATGGGTTACTGAACCTATTTCTGTATATTTGGATTATGAATTAAAGCAAATTTTGTCTGATTATAAATATGTCCTTAAAGATACAGAACAATTCTTGAGAGAATTTTATAATTTTACAACTGAACATGGATATGCACGTTCAATTGTCTTTGTTACAGCAGATGTTGAATCTCTATTTACTTGCATTGCGAACTCAAGTGGTATAGAAATGGTTTATGAATTAATGCTTAAGGACAACAAGATGCAACCAGCTAAAACAGAATTTTTATGTTTTTTGCTGGAACAGGTCCTTGAAAATAATGTTTTGTTTGATTCTAAGTATTTTAGACAGGCCAGGGTCATAGCTATGGGCACTAGTTGCGCAAATAGCTATGCTAACCTGGTCATGGTTGCATGGGAGCAACAATATCTGATTACACATAATTATATCAAGTTTTTTAGACGTTTTGTAGACGATTTGTTTATAGTTGTTGAAGATGAGGAATTTATTTGCTCTGACTTTTTTAGTTACATTAATTCTACAAGTCAGTTTTTAAAGTTTTCTGGGAAAAGTTCTTACACTAATAATGATTTTTTAGATGTCAACATATACGTGGAGAGTGATATTGTAAAGACGAAATTATATAGAAAAAGTACAGTTTTGTACTTACCATAAATGTAGATGTCCGAGAGGTATGCATCTGCAGTCCTAACATATGGGTTGTCCTGCCTCAGGCAGCCCTTCGGTCGGCCGGATTCCAAAGTCTGGGTCTGGCCTCGGCTGATGTCGCACTTCACCCGACGTCATAGCTGCTGTGAATTGGGTATAAAGGCATCAGCCAACGCCATTTTCCTCAGTGTTTCTTGCCCCAGATGCCAGGTGCCCTCTAGGAAGGCTAAATTTGGATAAATGCAAATGATTCCAAACAGTAGAGAGCAAACAAAATAAACATGTATATACATATATACAAACAAATACACCATAATAGATTCCCCAGCTAGCTACAAGATGGGCAAATACCCTAGGAGTACCACAGAGGGGAAGGAGGGTGGGTAATCCTGACTGCAGATGCATACCTCTCGGACATCTACATTTATGTTAGGTACAAAACTGTACTATGTCCTTCAAGGATGCATCTGCAGTCCTAACATATGGGTAGAATACCATAGCCAAACTGGGGGAGGAGGCACTAAGATGATTATGGTGTAGTTAAGATCCATTGCAAAACAGCAGTTGCAAAACCTGCTCGGGATCTGGAGTATAAAGGTAGATTATAATGCTTGGCAAATGTATGCACGGAGCTCCAAGTAGCAGCTTCTAAAATGTCTTTGGTAGCCACTCCTCGTAAGAAAGCTGTAGTAGTGGCTGTAGCCCTTGTGGAGTGAGGTCTGATGTTTTTGGAGTTGTCTTTCCATGAAAAGACTAACAAAATCTAATACAATTTCCTATCCATTTTGAGATTGTCTGTTTTGAAATTGCTTTTCCTTCCATTCCTGTTGCATACGCTACCAGAAGCTGGTCAGTTTTTGTATTGTTCTTGGTTCTATCCAGATAGTAGTGCAATTGCCTGTGCACATCCAAGGTATGTAGTAGTCTTTCCCCCCTGTTCTGTGGGTTGGGGAAGAATGTTGGTAGGTGGACTGCTTGGTTCAAGGATACCCTGGAGACCACCTTTGGCATAAAAGTAGGGTTAGTTCTCAAGGACACTCTATCCTGATGGAAGATAAGGAAGGGCTGTACTGCCATTAATGCCTGTAATTCAGAAACCCTTCTTGCTGAAGTGATTGCAAGCAGGAAAGCAGTTTTCCAAGATAAGAACTGTAATTCTGCTGTTGCTGCTGGTTCGAAGGGGGGAAGTGTTAACTTTTCCAGCACAAAGTTAAGGTCCCATGTAGGCAAAGGTGGCTTCCTTGGAGGGTTTACATTTTTAATTCCTCTCAAACTGCCTGAGTAGAGGATGAGAGAAGACTGGAGGATCCATGTTGTATTCTGCTGAAATTGCTGATGCATGAATCTTAATGGAGGAGTAAGACAGGCCATTGTGGAAAAGTTCTGCTAAATATTCCAGGATGTTAGCTATGTTTGTTAATGATACATTTTCTCCTTTTGCTGCAATCCAAATGAGGTATCTTTTCCATTTGGCTGAATAGGTCTTCCTTGTGGAGGGTCTGCGAGCCTCCAGGATAATGTCTTTAACCCTCTGAGATAAAAAGTACAGTTTTGTACCTACCATAAATGTAGATATTCGAAGATCCACATTGCTGCAGTCCTAACACTTGGGTAGTCCGCTGTCCCTCGGTCGGCCCGAATATCAGAGTATAAGGCTGACGTCGGTCAAGGCGCATTTGACTGACATCAGAACGTCAGGGTACAAATGCGCATGACCGACATCATATCCTCAGTCTTTTCTTGCCCCAGATGTCAGAAGACCCTAAAAAGAAAGGTCAAAACCCATAGACAACAACCAAACAATCAACCAACCTAACACTAAAAATATGTACAATATAAACAACATATACAATATACCTCAGATTGATAACCCAGCCCACACAACCGCCTCAAACTACAGAGGGGAAGGAGGGAGGGTAAATTGGACTCCAGCAATGTAGATCTTCGAACATCTACATTTATGGTAGGTACAAAACTGTACTATGTTCTTCATCTCACATTGCTGCAGTCCTAACACTTGGGTAGAATCCCAAAGCAGAGGTAAGGGAGGATGGCTAAACTATAATGAAGCAGGAGCTGCCAAAATGCCCTGCAAAACAGCAGTGGCAAAACCAGCCCTGGATTTAGAGTACAGTGGAAGGTGGTAATGCCTAGAGAAAGTATGCACTGAACTCCAAGTAGCTGCCTCCAAAATATCCTTAGTTGCCACCCCTCAAAAAGCTGTTGAAGTGGCAGTAGCCCTAGTGGAATGAGGCCTAATCCCAGCTGGAATCTCTTTGCCATGATGGGAATAACAGAAAGCAATGCAAAACCCAATCCACTTAGAAATAGTTTGTTTTGACACGGGCTTGCCCTGAGAACACAAAGCAAAAGAAACTAATAACTGCTGAGATTGCCTGAACCCTTTAGTTCTGTCCAAATAATATCGTTAACTGCCTGTGTACATCTAAAGTGTGCAAAATCTTTTCCCCTTTATTTTGGGATTTGCATAAAAAGTAGGCAAATGAATAGTTTGGTTTAAAGCCACACTAGAAACCACTTTAGGCATAAAGGAAGGATTAGTACGTAAAGATACCCTATCCTTATGGAAAATTAAGAAAGTCTCAACTGCCATAAGGGCCTGCAATTCAGAAACCCTTCTTGCAGAGGTAATGGCCAACAAAAAAGCAGTCTTCCATGACAAATATTTCAACTCAGCAGTAGCTGCAGGCTCAAAAGGTTGTAGAGTGAGTTTCTCCAACACAAAATTGAGATCCCAAGCAGGAGTAGGAGCTCTTCGTGGGAGTCTTATATTCTTTGCCCCTCTAAGAAATTGCTTGAACAAAGGATGAGAAAACAATGGTGGGTCACAGTCGTAGTGAGCTGAAACTGCTGAAGCATGAATCTTAATAGAAGAGAAGGACAAACCTTTGTCCAATAACTCAGTAAGATATTGAAGAGCCACACTTAAATTAGGCTCAGAAACATCCAAATCCTTTGCTGCACTCCAAAACAAAAATCTCTTCCATTTATCTGCGTACACTTTCCTTGTACTAGGCCTTCTAGCTTCCAAAATCACATTCAAAACTTGTTGTGGAAGATGAGACCCTCTATGGTTCAAAACAGAATATGCCAGGCTGTTAGGTGAAGAGAGTGAAGTTTGACATTGAGCAAATGACTGTCCTCCTGGGACAACAGGTGTGGAATCAAAGGCAAAGGCCATGGAGGCTTCCGTACTAGACTTCTCAGTAATGGGTACCAGTGCTGTCGAGGCCAATCTGGAGCTATCAAAATCATCCTTGGCTTGTCCTGTCTGACCTTCAGAAGTACCTTTGGGAGGAGAGGCAGAGGTGGAAAGGCATACACATGAAGATTTTTCCAACTGAAAGAAAGAGCATCCACTTTCCAAGCTGTGGGATGAAACCTCTTCGTGCAAAACTTTGGCAGCTGGTGGTTTAGTGGAGAAGCGAACAGATCTATGTCTGGAGTTCCCCATGACACTGTCAATTTCTGAAATACATGAAGATCCAGTTTCCACTCGTGGGGATCCATGATTTGTCTGCTTAACACATCTGCTAAGGAGTTCTGTGCTCCTGGCAGAAACCTTGCCTGAAGATTTAGTTGTAAACTGAGAGCAGTCTCCCACAAAATCATTGCTTGCCTGCATAGAGGATAAGAATGTGTTCCCCCTGCTTGTTGATGTACCACATGACAGTTGTGTTGTCTGTTAGAATCAACACCTGCCCTGGAAGAAGTAAATCCTTGAAAGCTATTAATGCAAACTGGACTGCTAACATCTCCTTCAAGTTGATATGTAGATGCTGTAGTCTGACAGGCCACTTGTCTTGTATCCACTTTCCATTTAGATGAGCTCCCAAGCTTTGTCTGAGGCATCTGTCGTTAAAATCTGACTGCCTCTGGCGGGTCACAGAGAGTCCCTTGTTTAGGTGACATTCCTGAGCCCACCACAAAAATTCCTTTTGAATGCAAGGTATTATTTGAATGACAGTGTCCAGATCCTGGCAGTGCTGTGTCCATACATTTTGAGATACCATTGCAGCTTCCTCATATGCAGTTTGGCATTGGGAAGCACCAGAATACAAGATGCCATGAACCCTAAGGCTTGAAGGACTGTCCTTGCAGTCAGCCCGGACTGAAGAGATAGTTGATGGAAGTAAAGGGAAAGATTCTTTTGTTTGTCTGGGGTTAAAAGGCCATCTGGGATGCTGTATTCAGTCTTACACCCAGAAAGCACATGTCTTGAGAGGGTACTAGACTGGACTTTATTTCGTTCACAGAATACCCCAGGCATCTTAGCACTGCTATCACATAATCCAAATGATGAAGAAGCTCGTCCTTCCTTGAGCCAGAATCAGGCAATCGTCCAAATAAGGAAAGGTTTGTATCCTTTTAGCCTGAAGAAAGCTATCACTGGAGCCAGAACTTTCGTGAATACTCTGGGCGCAGTAGATAAGCCAAAGGGCAATGCAGAGAACTGATAGTGAGAAGTCCCAGTCAAAACGCAGATACTTCCTGCAACTTAGTCTGATAGGAACATGGAGGTAAGCCTCCTTGAGATCCAAAGTTACCATCCAGTGATCCTTGCCCAGTAGAGGTAAAAGCTGTTGTAACGTCAACATTTTGAACTTGGGAATGTCCAGATAAGTGTTGAGGATAGATAAATCCAAAATTGGTCTCCACGTGTTCCCCTTTTTTGGTACTAGGAACAGGCGAGAATAAAATCCTAGGCCCCTTTCTCGCATAGGAACCGGCAGTATGGCCCCTATTTGGAGTAACAGAGAAATTTGCTTGTGAGCCTCTATTCTTTGTTGAGGAGGAATGTCTGGCATGCCTTTGAAAGGAGGCAAGGTATGGAAATAAAACTTGTAACCGTGGTGTATGATATCCAATACCCATCTGTCTTGGGTAATTATACTCCAATTTTCTTTGAAAAGTGCCAACCTTCCTCCCAAAGGTGCTGCCAGGCTGTAAGGTTCTGGCAGCTGAAAAGGTAGGTCATTGGGTCTGTTTACGAAAGGACTGACCCCTGCCCTCACCGAAGACTGTGCAGGAGAACTCCCTGTTCTAGGCCTGAAAGAGCCCTGACCTCTGCCCCTGCCACGTCTAGATCTACCCCTAGACTGGGAATCATAAGAAGGATACGTCCACCCCTTAGTAGGCCAATTTCTACTAAACTTTGGAGGCTGAACCTGCAAAAATCTTTAACAGTCTGCATAGACTTAGCCTTGTCTTCCATTTTCTTTAAAACTGCTTCAACAGGAGAACCAAACAAGACATCAGATTGTAAAGGAGCATCCAAAATCCTTGTTTTAACATGGTCAGATAAATTTTGATCCCTCAGCCAGGCATGCCTGCGAAGAACTGACCCAGTGGCAGCCACCCTAGACGAGGCCTGTACAGCATCAAAACCACATTGCAAAGAATGCTTACCCACCTGTTCAGAAACATGCACTAAATCTTGTAACTCTTTACAATCAATACCTTCCAGAGCATCAACCTTAGACTTCAATTGTGAAAGGAGATAATTCTGATATTTCAACATGTGAAACTGGCAATTCAAAGCTCTCATGGCAAGAGTGGAAGAAGTATAAACTTTCTTTCCCCATCTATCCAAGGCCCTAGCCTCTATCTGCAGGAACCGGATTCTTGACAACAGAAGCCTTAACACCCTTAGGCCCCTGGCTAACAGTTTCTGGGTCTGCCCTAGGACTCTTAAAAGATACTTATGAGCTTCAGGCACCCTGTAATACCTATCTGGTTTAACAGGCGCAGGAGGCAAAGAATCAGGATTAAGAGAAGCCTCTGCAAACACAACTTCCACCACATTCAGAACAGGAGGTATAGCCAAAGGCCTATGCTGGGGTAAAAACAAAAATTCCCTAAGCCTTTTCCTGGAATCAGAGAAATCCTGACCTTCCCATTTAAAATGCTCTCATGGAATGAAGAGTCTCTGAAAAAGAAAAATCCTCAGGAGGAGAAGCAGAACGAGTAGAATCATCCACATCAGAATCAGAATAAGGAGAATACTCCTGCAAGTCTTCAGCCGAAGACTCAGACACATCCGAAGCCTGCTCATAATCCCCCAACACTGGTTCCATCCTAGGCCTCTTATCAGGAGGGGGCATAGAGCCTCTAATTAAAGTAATTAAATCTTCTGCCATTTTAAGCATGTGCTTCTTGGGCACAGAACCTGAAGAACTAGGAGTGACACCCACAGAAGCTAAACTAGACCTGCCTCTAGGAGAAGCCTTGGAAACAGAAAGAGAGGGCCTAGACACCTTAGGAAGGGAAGGGGGTACAGTTATCTGAGAAGCCCCTGCAGCCTGACCTGCCTCCTGGGAGGCCACATCCTGTAAAATCAAAGTTTCTCCCTGGGACTCCAGAGGCCTCCGGAACCACCGGTTCCACTGGCGTCTCTAAAGAACCGGCGTCCAGTTGGACGACTCTAACCTAGGTTTGACTGCCTTGTCTTTGCGCTTCTTTGAGGAAGCCGGCCAGAGCATCCGGCGGCATATTGTAATTGCACCGCTTCCCAAAGACCAACCTGGCACAATCTAACCTTCGCTTAATAGTGTGTTTATTGAACCTAGCACAAAAGCGACAACCAACAACGTCGTGCTCAGGTCCCAAACAAGGTATACACAAATTATGGTAATCCCTATGCGGTATCTGTTTCCCACAAGAAATACAGTTATTCACTTTTCTGACATCCGGTAAACCACTGAGGCAAGAAAAAACAAAATATTCTAACGGGGTACTTAACTAACTCTGACTTCGGTCTGAAACTCCGAATTCGAAAAATTTCAGAACGCCGAACGGCACTTGCAACACTGCTTCTGCATCGGACCATGCGGCAAAAAAGACTGAGGATATGACGTCGGTCATGTGCATTTGTACCCTGACATTCTGATGTCAGTCAAATGCGCCTTGACCGACGTCAGCCTTATACTCTGATATTCAGGCCGACCGAGGGACAGCGGACTACCCAAGTGTTAGGACTGCAGCAATGTGAGATGAAGAACATCTGGGTTATTTTGTTTTATGTAATATTCCAAGCAGCTAACTGCAGTGTTTTCAAGTTTGGATGTAGGATCTTGAAGTTGTTCTGTGTTAGCAGTAAAGGAACTAGAGGTAGAGGCCATGCGTGTGTCCGAGACATACTCCTCAGTAGCAGGTACCAATGCTGCCTCGGCCAGTCTGGAGCTATCAGGATGATCTTTGGGTGATCTTCTTTGATCTTCAGTAGCACTTGATGCATCAGAGGAAGAGGTGGGAATGCATATGCTGTCAGATTTTCCCAACTGAAGGAGAGGGAGTCCACATTCCAAGCAAGTGGGTGGTATGTCCTTGTGCAGAATTTCCTCAATTGGTGGTTGTGTGGGGATGCAAACAGGTCTATTTCTGGTAGTCCCCATTTCTTTGTAATGGATTTGAAGATGTCTGGATGCAGCATCCATTCATGGGCATCCGTGGTAGTTATGCTTAAGGTGTCTGCTAGTATATTTTCTTTTCCTGGCACAAATATGGCCTGGAGCTGAATGTTGAGTTTCAGGGCCACATTCCACAGGTCCATTGCCATCCGGCATAGAGGATATGTGTGTGTGCCTCCTTGTTTGTTGATATACCACATGACTGTGGTGTTGTCCGTCCTTATCAGCAAATGACCCTGTTGAAGAAACGGTCTGAACGTCTGAATTGCCTGTTTCACTGCCAGCATCTCTTTTTGATTTATGTGTAGGTTCAGCTGGTCTTGTGTCCATAGGCCTTGTATACACTTGTCCACCATGTGTGCCCCCCAACCGAGGTCTGAGGCGTCCGTGGTGATAGTCTGGCTTGGGTGAGTTTTGTGGAAAGGCAGTCCTCTGTTCAACTGACAGGGCTGAGCCCCCCACAGGAATTCTTGCTTCAGGCATGGAATTATTGGTATTTGGGTTTCTAGGCTGTGCTTGTGTTGAGACCATAAATTCCTTAGATACCATTGCAACTTCCTCATATGCAGTCTGGCATGTGGAATCAATATTATGCAGGATGCCATGTAACCCAGGGCTTGCAGGACTTTCCTTGCTGTAAGCTGGTTCTGCGTTGTTAATGCCATGAAATAGAGTGGTAGTTGCTTTTGCTTTTCTGCTGTGAGAAATGCCATTTGATTTGATGTGTCCAGTTCTGCACCCAAGAATGTTATCCTTTGGGATGGTACCAGCCTTGACTTTTTTATGTTGACTGTGTATCCCAGGGCTTGCAGTAGTTGTATAACCTTTTCCAAATCTTTTGTTAATTTGATCTTGTTGTCCGCTTGTATCAGGCAGTCGTCCAGGTATGGATAAATTTGAATTCCCTGAAGCCTGCAATGAGCAATTACTGATGCCAGGCATTTCGTGAATACTCTGGGCGCAGTAGATAAGCCAAAGGGCAATGCTAAGAATTGATAATGCTCTGATCCAGAAAGAAATCTGAGGTATCTTCTGCAATCTGGTCGAATAGGGACGTGCAGGTATGCCTCCTTGAGATCTAGAGTCACCAGCCAAGACTCCTTGCCCAGCATGGGAAGAAGTTGCTGTAGGGTCAGCATTTTGAATTTTGGAACAATGAGATATGTGTTCAGAGCGGACAGGTCGAGAATAGGTCTCCATTGGTTTTCTTTTCTTGGTACCAGGAAAAGTCTTGTGTAAAATCCTTGTCCTTGTTCCATAGACGGTACCTTTTCTATAGCTCTCATCCTTAGTAAGTGGTTGATTTGTCCTAGAGCGTTTGTTTTTTGGTTTGTTGGTAGGTTTGGCATTCCTCTCTTTTTTGGAAGAGTATGGAAGTGAAACCTGTAGCCTTTGTCTATTGTCTGTAAAATCCATTTGTCTCCTGTAATGTAATGCCAGTTTTCTGAAAATAAGGCTAGCTTTCCGCCTAAGGGTGCTTCCAGTTGTTCCCTGGTAGGCGGTATCAGAGCCAAGTCATTGTGACTGCCTTGTGGAAGTGGTAGTAGCTGGATCTGTGGCAGCACTTCTCTGGTTGTTAGGCTGCCACTGACATCCCCTGTAGGCACCTCTGGATTGACCTCTGCCTCTTGGGCGCCTATTTCTGCCTCTCTGTGCTCTGGAGGTGTCTGGAAAGGACCAATTCTTCGAATGCCAATTTCTACTAAACCTCGGAGGTTGGACCTGTAAGAAATCCTTGACCGTTTGGACAGATTTTGCTTTTTCTTCCACCTTCTTTAACACTTGCTGTGCAGGGGAGCCAAACAAACTTTGTTTCTCCATGGGAGCATCTAGGAGCTTTGACTTTACATGGTCTGGTAAGGATTGCTCTTTTAACCATGCATGCCTTCTGATCACTGTACCAGTCATAGCTGATCTAAAGGAAGCCTCCAGTGCATCATAGCCGCATTTTAAGGAATGATTACTGACCTGCTGAGTGTTATGTACCAAATCCTGAAGGGACTTACGGTCTATAGGTTCAGGAGATGACAGTTTTTTATTTAGCTGATCTAACAAAAATTCCTGATACTGAATCATGTAGAATTGACAGTTTAAGGCCCTAGCCGAAAGAGTAGCAGAAGTATAAACTTTTTTATCCCATCTCTCTAATGCTCTAGATTCTCTTTCAGAGGGGAGTGTTTTTTTGGCAAAGGCAGCTGCTACAGCTTTGGGGCCCTATGAAATAATTTCAGGATCTGCAATAGGAGCCTTATACAAGTGAAAGTGTGTGTCCGGGACCCTGTAATATCTGTCGGGCTTAGCAGGGGCCGGGGGAAGAGAGTCAGGGACAGTACAAGCATCATTAAATGCATCATCCACAACTGTTAGTACTGGAGGAATGGCTAAAGGCCTATGCTGTGGTAAATGTAAAAAGGTCCTTAGCCTTTTCCTTGAATCTGAAAAATCCTGGCCCTGCCATTGAAATTGCTCTCATAGCATGCAAGGTTTCCCCAAAAGAAAATTCCTCAGGAGGAGAGGCAGAAGGAATGGAGTCTTCTGCATCAGAGTCCTCATATGGAGAATAAGGGCCTTCTGGAGGATTTGAGTTTTCTGATTCATCCGAGGAATAATCTGTTGAAACTGGCTCAGGGGGCTCTGCTCTAGGCCTCTTCTCTGGAGGGGGATGAGAGGCCCTGTCAGGGTGAGGTTGGGATCCCATGATCAAAGAAATGAGATCCTCTGCCAGGCTGAGCATTTGGGAACTAGAGGTAGGCCTGTGTGAGGGGGTTTTAGCAGGCAAGGCCTTAGAAGATTTAGCTGCTTTAGCCCTGGAAAAAGCCTTGATAGACATAGATGCAGGGGGCCTAGCAGCTCCACGTGCAGGAGTAGATATGTCTAAAGGAATAGTATCCGATAAATCCTGGGAACCTGCAACAGCAGGTGGAATTTCAGTAGCAGATTCAGCCATGCTGTGTGAGGCCTCGGCTATAGGAGGCATGCTTTCGGCCGAAGGAAGAACCGTGGACTGTGTTTCAGCCGAAACAGAGACACTCGCGGTTGGCTTAACCGTGGTTTCGACCGAAACTGCGGACCGCGAGTGACGGTCCTTTTCCTTACGCTTTTTAGCTAATTGTGAAGTCTGAGTCTCCGACGGCATTTTGTAAGCAAAAGCGGGGCCGAAAAACTCCTCTGCAAACTCCGACCGACGTCTAAGTGTCCGTCGGTTGAAGGAAGCAGAGGCTAGACAAGCTGCTACGTCGTGGCCTGGGCCTAAGCAAGGAAGGCAGTAAGAGTGGAAATCCTTATGAGGTATTTGTTTCCCACAAGTTAAACCGTTATTTACTTTTTCTGACATTGGCTAAGGCAAGAAAGAGTCCCCAACGGGGTACTTAGCTTTTTAGAAGTCTTCGGTAGTAGTAATCTCTGGATCTGACCGACCGACACTTGCGAACAGCTTCTGCTTCGGGCACTGCGCGGCAAGAAAGAGTGAGGAAAATGGCGTCGGCTGATGCCTTTATACCCAATTCACAGCAGCTATGACGTCGGGTGAAGTACGACATCAGCCGAGGCCAGACCCAGACTTTGGAATCCGGCCGACCGAAGGGCTGCCCCTGAGGCAGGACAACCCATATGTTAGGACGGCAGATGCATCCTTGAAGGACATCCATGTTACCAACCAGCATACCTGCACCGTCAGAGTATGCATAATCCTGCTTGCTTTGCTAATATAATTAAGGGACAAGCCATGAGAGTAACGCGTTTATGTTGTGATGATTCAATTTTTAGGGAGGAAATGGGATCCCTACAGACAGGTTTTTTGAGCAGAGGTTATAACCAAGAAGAATTTAATAATGTGAATAAACAAATGGATTACCTTAGAAAGCACAGAGCTAAACCTTTCTTTAGCTCAAGCGCAGGTGTTACGACCTCTAGCACTCAAA
>NC_056735.1:1417340294-1417441370 GCF_019279795.1 Protopterus annectens
ACTGTGCGCCACTCAGCAGGCACAAAGCCTGAGGTGAGGCTATGATTGAACATGGTACTTAGGTGGCGTGCCAGTTTCTTCTGTAGTTCGTGTAGAATGCAGCCTGGGATGTTGTCTGGTCCCATGGATGTTGTGTTCTTGGCTTTGGAGAGAGTGGTTTTTACCTGTGCAGCCGTGATTACAGGAACTTTGCATTCTTCCGGTATAGAGATGGGCTCTTTAGGGGGTGAGAGGGGGGTAAAGTTAGCACTGAACCTATCTGCCAGGATGTTGGCAATATCAGTTGGGTCTTCATATTTTGTGCCATTGTGCTTAACTCAGAGCAGATCAGAGTGTTGCCATTGAGATTCTTGACATAGCTATAGAATGCTTTGTGGCTGTCTTTAGAATCAGTGGCGATTTTGTTTTGGTAACTAGCTTTGGAGGATTTTATCAGGGATCGCAGCTTCTTACTGAGGCTGACCAGGGAGCTCCATTGCAACAGTTTCTTCCTTCTGTTGTACAGTTTGTTTATGGCAGGGAACCACCAGACTGGCTTCCTTTTTTTTTTTTTTTGAGGAAGGCGTCTTGGTTCTGTTTGGGATAGCACGATCCATGCACTCATGTAAGTGCTTATAAAGTGCAATTGTGTAGGATTCAGTAGTCGTAACTGTATAGTCCATCTGCATGGGTGTCATGAAGTTCACCATTTCTGTCTTAAGAAGCATGAAGGTGGCTTTGGAGAAATTTTTTACCATGGTTTCCTTAACGGGGGTGGGGGGGGACAGGATGTGGATATCTAGGGTAATTAGCTTATGGTCAGATCGGACCAATGAGGAGTTGACTTCAGGTGTGGAACACCAGTCACTCATGTTGGTAATGACTAGATCTAGGATACTGTTGCCACTGATGGGGGTGTGGATAAGTTGATCCAGGGCACTGGAGGTTATGAATTCCAGAAAGCGTTGAGCGAAGGAGTTGGTACTACACAGATCTGATGTCCTTTGCTCTATGTAAAAAGAATCGCAGTTGCCTATGAATATCAAATAAATGTAAAAAATATTAGCCTTCGCTTGAAAAATTTGGAAAGAAAACTGGTAAATTGATGTCCTGGCTAATGTGGGACTCCAATACTATTTTGGACAAAAAGATGCATTAGTTCACAGTATAACCCAATCTTTATGAAAAGATTAGATATGGGCGATTCAAGGACAAAATCTGAAATCCATCTGGCAGAAGTAATGGCCAACAATATCAAAGTATTCCAAGAAAGAAATTTAAGACCATAGTCATCAGCAGGCTTAAAAGGTGGATGCAGCAATGCCTGCAGTACCAGATTTAGATCTCATGGAAGGTGAAGAGCTTTAAAAAGATGTTTTAAAAGGACCGTGACCCTCAAAAAGGTTTTACAACGTTTATGAGTAGCTAGTGAGGAATTAAATAAACCACTATGGAAATTAGAAATTGCTGCCAATTAAACTAACTTTTGAAGCACTAGCTCCTTGATTAAAAAGTAGCATCAAAAATTCAAGAATGCTATGAATCAGGGCAGAAGAACAGGTCAATATGATTTTGAACTGCTCAGTGTACGTATCTCTTCCATTTACTGGCATAAACTTTTCTTGTATACGGTTTAAGGGCCGATAAAATGTGGCAAACCAGAGATGAGAGCACAGGTTACCACGAAGAACTGCAGGAAAAGTTGCTACACCACAAAAATGAAACAACCAGGCCAATGAAAACTATTTTATTCTCTAGCACCTTGGCCACAGTAAGCCTTCAAGGAGTAATCAACCATTCATACAGACAGTTTAAATAATAACAGCTACAAACAATCAGTTAATTAAACAATCAACCAATTACACAGAATAAAAAATACTAAAAAATTTTTTTTTAAAATAATTTAAAGTATTTCACATCACACCAACAACAATCTATATTAAGACCTTGAGATATCAAAGTATAATATTTTAAAATAAAAATAGTTTTTTTAAAAGTAATTTCTTAATCATATTTACATCAAATTCATTTACAGTCACTTAGTTTAAAAGCCACTATTTTGCATCACCACCTTTGCCATCAAGATGTGCACAAAAATGTTGGGCTAAAGGGCTCTCTAACTTATTAATCCTAATATCTCTCAGATGTTCAAGTAGCCTAATCTTGAACATTCTCTTAGTTTGCCCAATGTAAAACTTTTCACATCCACATTTTAAGGCATAAATAACCCTATCTGTCCTACAATTATATGTCCCATTAGGTTTAAAACTAATATTATTAATATACGGAAAAAAATTATATGGGAACAGCCACTACATTTGCCATATGCTGACATCCCTAGACTAGCAATCTGATGATACAATTTCAACCCAGGTCTAACAAATTTAGTATGGACAACCATATCTTTAATGTTTCTACCCCTTTTGTAAGAAAAAGTTAACTTTTTATCCATTAAATTACTAAGTTCACTGAAATTCTTTAAAAATCCCCAAAAATGTGTTATATGTTTTTTAATGCTACTACTACAGACATTATAAGTGGAGATAAAAAAGAAATTGTCACTCCTTGTACTGTTACCAGTGTAGCTATTACCTCTATTTTTTTGTAAAGAGTTAATATTATATCTCATATTAAATACCTTTTGGATATCTAAATCAATTAATTTGGCATAATATTGCCTTTTTAAAAACACAGCTCTAGTACGCTGTATTTCTTTAAAAAATATATCATTATTATTTCATAAACGGGAAATTCTCAAAAATTCACCGTAAGGTAATGCTTCAATAGTGTGTTTAGGGTGACAACTCGTACCCATCAAAAAAATCATGAGGTAAACCAAATTTCCTATGGATACTTGTACCAACATGTTGTCCAGTAATACCTTGCAAATTAATGTCTAGAAAAGAAACATTTTGTCCATACTGTAATCCATCAAAGGTTATATCAAATCTATTATTTTGAATTTCATGTACAAAATTTAATACTAAATCTATGCTATCTTCACATAAAAACATCAAATCATCAATATATCTATAATACAATTTCACATATTTTTTAACAAATGAATTAGTATAAATACATTCTTGTTCAACCATTCCCATAAAAATATTAGCATACATGGGTGTGAAAGGGGCACCCATGGCCGTACCCTGTATTTGACTCATTGGCATGAGAGCACAGGTTGCTTGGCTATTAATGGAAATGAAGAAACCAATCTGTCAGCTTGAGATTGGGAAGGTTTGAAATCGTGCCTGGCGGGTGCAACAGCAGATCTGTAGCTGGGTCCAGAATCCAGGGCTCATGAATTAGAGACGACCACAGGAAGAGAAATCAAATCCGTCAAGGCACATAGGGTGCAATGAAGATGACTCTGCTCTTCAACCTGGTAACTCTCTGTAGGAAATTTGGAATCAAAGGAATTGGAGAATAAGCATAAAGTAGACTGGCGGGCCAACTGTGGAGAGGAGCATCTCTCAGCTACTCTCCCTGTGGGGGGATTAGGGCAAAGTAGCTGCAGCACTTTTTGCTCAGGGAAGATGCAAAAAGATCACAGCAAGGCTGGCCCCATTGTGGGAAAATCAATTCCACTACTTTCTTGCTGAGGGACCACTAGTGAGGTAGTAGGTGTACCTGCTCAGTTTGTCTGCTAATATGCTGGACTCCCCTGGGATATACACTGCTACAAGAAAGTGGTTGGAAGAGATCACCCATTGCTAAACCCTGAGCACTTCGACACAATGAGTAAGATCCGATTTCCCCTTGTTTGTTGATGTACCAAACTACAGACATGTCTTTTCTGAATCGCAATCATTCCTGAAGGGAGAGCATTCTGTAAGGCCTGCAACGCTAAAGGCACTGCTCTCAACTTTACAACACTGGTACGTAAATTGGAATCTTCAGGGGACCACATGCCTTGGACAGTCTTTCCCAGGTAATGCCCCGCACCGACCTCAGCTAGGAAGCATCAGTGGTCACAATGGTCTTGGGCTGAGAAGGGATGAATAAACATCCTTTTAGAACCTTTGATTTAATCCATAGTAGATCCCTTTTGCATACACTGGTTACTCGTATCGGAGCAGATAAAGGAAGATTGACCATTGCAAGACCAGCATCCATTGAAGAATTCTCATGCGATATCTGGTTAAGCTGCTGTCATCAACCCCAAAGCCTGAAGGACCAAGTGGGCTGGGACTTTGGTACTGGAAAATATCTTTCTCACTTGCGATCTTAGCATGTGAACTCTGGAGAGAAGTGAGGCTATAGTAGACTTTGTATTGAGTAGTGATCTTATGCACTCTTAAGCTTTGACTTGGTTCTAGATGAGACTTTTGGTAGTTTACGGTAATTCCTAGTAGAGTACATACCTGTATCACCTTTTCTCTTGCCATGATGAGCTGATGCCTGGTCAGGGCGGAAATGAGTCAGTCTAAGTATGGAAACACTCAGAATCCTTGCAGTCTCAAGTGAGCTGCTACAACTTCCATGCATTTGGTAAACATATGGGGGGGGGGGGGCTGTGGTGAGACCAAAGGGCAGAACCTTGAACTGATAGTTACTGGCTCCCAGCCAGAAATGTAAAAATCTGCTGGATCGGCTGTTCATCTTTATACTACAGCATGCATTTTGAAGATTTACTGAGCACATCCAGCTGTCTTTTTCCAAAAAGGGAACAGTGGACTGAACCATGACCATTCAGAACTTGGCATTTCAAATGGATTTGTTTAAGATGCCGAGATCCAGAATTGGTCTCCAGTCTCTTTTGTTTTTGACACTTAAAAGAATCTTGAGTAAGTTCCAGATTCTATCTGGTCTGGGGGGACCTCTTGGATGACTTTCTAGCAGCTTTTGAATTTGCAGGTGGAACATAGAGGAATTTTCTCGAATTGGGAAGATAAATGGAAAGTGGGATTATATAAAAATACAAGTCCCAAAAGCATGAAAATACGACAAAAAGGCCAGTAAAATATATAAAATTCACCAGCTTGCACTTTAACAAGAACGTCTCAAGTCTCTAGCGCTTCGGCAAGAAATGCCTTATAGGAGTACATCAGTAAGGAAAAACAGTACCATTTTATACAAACATTAAATATCAATTATAAAACATTTAACTAATTAATATTTTAAACATTAAATCCTGTATTTCTATTGCACTTAGAAAACAATTACATCAAATGTTTCCACGAACATTCAGTATTAAGTCCACAAGAGCTTAAAGTATTGTATTTTAAAATATAAATACTTTCTTTATATAACAAATTATGTTTATTCTTAAACTCAGAGTTGCCAACATCCCAATTAACTTGTTCTAGGATGCTGGCTTGCAGAGTCTGGATTGCTATTGTGAAACAACTTAAAATGCATGGCAACAGGACTAGCAACTTTTTCCATTTTTATGTCTTTAATGTGCTCCTGCAGTCTCGTTTCACCTATACAAAAGGGAATGCAGGAACATCTGAGAACATAAACAACATTAGATGTTACACAAGTAAAATGTCCTTTAGGATTAAAGGGAGCACAACTGATAACTAAAAAAAATGAACTACATATTTACATGCTGAGCATCTAGTACAACCACTAGTGCCCAGTACATCTATCTAAAGTACTGCATAACTTATCCACTAGCTTGACAAATTTACTGTGTACAACAGTGTCCTGTATGTTCCCATCTCTTGTGTACGAAAATATAGATAATCTGCATAATGCATCACAAAATACTTTGAATTTAAATAAAAATGACCAAAAATGCTAGATTACCTTAACTTGTTAATGAGAAAAAACATAGTAAGAAATAACTATATACATTTGCCTGACTTCTAACTTATCTTGTCTAGTATTACTGCAAGTATATCTTCTGTAGTGTTTCATAACAGAAGTACGGGCTGCTGAGAAATTTTGTACCAATGAATTATTTTTTAATTTAACCAGTGCCTTCTGGATATCTTTCATGAAGTAACCCCTCCTCAAGAACATTTATAGAAGTACACATTTCCTTGTACAATCCCTTTTCATCAGTAAATAGTCTGTAGACTCTCAGTAACTCTCTAAAGAGTAAAGAATCCAGCAGATGAGATGGATGGCAACTGGTTCTATGCAAGAAATGATTACGGTTGTCAAATTTTTGATGAATTTTAGTTTTAACCCCCTCCCCCCACTACACCTGTTTAATCAATATCCAGAAAACATATAGTTTGGCCCTGTTAAAGTTAATCAAATTTTATTGAAAATTGTTTACATCCGATCTTTAACAAAGGCAGATAAATTAGTCATTCCACCCTTACAAGAATACTAGGTCATCTATAAATCTACAATAGGAAACACTTATGTCTATATAAATATTCCAACTCATAAAGGCCCATAAAAAGATTAGCATAGACAGGTGCAAATGATGCACCCATGGCAGTGCCTATTTTCTGAACATAAATATCTTCACAAAAACAAAAATTATTAGTAAGACAAAATTCTATCAGTAATAATAAATAATTACTTAGTGGACTGTCTCCTAAGAAAAACTTAGTAGCTTCTAAACTAAACCATGTTGATATTGTATAGAAGTGTATAGACTTTTAACGGTCAACAGACACCCGAATACAAGTCTTCAGTCCACTCAATGGCTTTAATTTTATCTAAAAAAATCAAAAGATTATTTTATAAAAAAAGGATGGTAGCTTCATTACATAGGGTAACAACTATGCAGAAATACACCTATGTTTCGTAAAAAGTGAGTAGCAGAAATAATGGGCCTTCCTGGGGGGGTGTTGCATGCTTTTATGAAGCTTGGGTAAACAGTAAAAATATGCTATAGAATTATTTTCATTATATAGCTTTTTATGCAAGTCTTGTTTAGAAAAATACCCAAGTAAATGCTGAAATTATTTTCGTGTATTTTGATAATCACTCACTGTCACCTTAACATGTACTTCAGTATTACTAAGATGCCCCATACACATTTCCATACACTGGTTAGCATGCATTACTACTAAATGATTCCCCTTGTCAGAGGGTTTAAAGACCAATTCATGTTCCTCTATATTTTTAAGAATTTTCCATTCATCTTTTGACAAACTGTAACAAATGGAATTCCGTTTGCATAAATTCTTTACATGTACGTTCTAAAGAAAAGCTGACCGTGGATGAAAATTGTTGCACATCCTCATGCAAACAATTTGGAACAAAATCACTGGTACATTTTATGTGGTGTCAAGATAGCAGTAACCATTTAACTCATCTATATCAAAAGAACACGAATATAAAGCTGTCATCCGTATCTGAAATGTCTTCAGTAGAAATTCATGCATCACTAATGCCAGCATCAGAGTTATTTCTAGAAAAACAGTTAAGCAAATGTAATTTTCTACACATTCTACATACTTCAAGTTTAAACATGTAGGGTCTAGACATCAAAGTAGATACAAATTTAAGACCCTTACTTAAAATATACATTTGTGTTTCACTCAATTCCACTTGTGATAATTTATAACAATGTTATTCTCGCAGTTTACAACAGAATCACAATACATCAATTCACTTCCATCTAATCCTTTTGTTATGCTGTTGATAAGCTCCTCTATTACTAAAAATTTGTTGACTGCGAAAACCATCCCCGATGTTTCTTTCACAACCCGCTGTTCTCTTACCAATCCGAAAATTATTGTTCAAATATTGAGGCTTTTGAGGTTGAGGCAAAGGTGGATATTGCTGGTCATCCGTATCCCAATCTGTAGTGCCTCTAGAGGTGTCTGAAAACACTTGATGTGAACTGCCTGCACCATTATAACCCCTTTTGGCACTATTAACAATCTATTGACATGGTTTGGTCTCGTTTGCTTTCCAAATAAAAGCCTTATGGTTACTGTAGTTCCTTGAATCTCTTTGTAGTTTTGTTTTTTTTTCTTTTTCATGCGATCCTGTTCAAGATCAATTTATCATTAATGTCAACTGGCTGGGTCTGTAAGCTAGCAGGACTAATTTTGGCCGACAAAGAATTACACACAGTAGAAATTTCCTTCAGCTTTCGCTGCAATAAACTGTCCCATTCAGAAATATTTACCCACTCAGTGGCACACCGACGGGCGGCTGCAATCCATCTATCCTGAAGCAGTTTTTCTGCTTCATCTGAAACATCAAAAGGTTTAGATGGATTTTTAAAGTCACGCAGACCCCTCGGTGTAATGTCAAGCTGAATATAACGTTGCAGGCTCAAAATGTTAAAATAAACTGCAGTTTCTTTCATCGTAAGCTGCTCTAGGCTTGTAAATGATATCAGAGACATCCATGGAAAAAGAAACAGAGTGGTTCTTACCCACACAGTCAAAAGGATTGGCTAAATGTTTACAACCATCTTCAATAAGATGTTCCCAGTGGATAAAATTCTGCTCACCTCTCAAATCATTTCCTGAAGACATCTCTCAGTTAAACAGCACATACTGATCCCATGCTTTTTTTTCAAGTCGCATCCATACTCATCTCTCAGAATCCTCAGTAGCTGGTTATTAGGATCACTGGCCATGGAGCAACGACAAAAATACAACAAGAAAGTCCCAGAAGTATGAAAATACGACAAAAAAGCTAGTAAAAAATATAAAAATCACCAGCTTGCACTTCAACAAGAACGTCTCAAATCTCTAGCGCTTCGGCAAGAAATGCCTTCTAGGAGTACATCAGTAAGGAAAAAAGTGCCATTTTATATGAACATTAACTATCAATTAAAAAACGATTAATATCTAAAACATTAAATACTGTATATCTATTGTACTTAAAAAAACAATTATATCAAAAGTTTCCATGAACATTCAGTATTAAGTCCACAAGGACTTAAATATTGTATTTTAAAATATAAATACTTTCTTTATATAACAAATGATGTTTATTCTTAAACTCAGAGTTGCCAACACCCCAACACTTCAAAATGGGATTATATAACCTTTGGAAAAGATCTTCTGTACCCAAGTACCTGTTTTTGCTAACCAGGCTCTCTGGTGCAAAGACAAATGACCCCCGATTGCCTCCAGAGGAGGACAATAGGGCCTGCATTCAAAACTGCTGAAAGAATGGATTTCTGGACCTTTGGTTCTGCAAGCCACCACTGCTGCGAGGGTGGCATTTACCATTTGAGTACCCCACCCCCGCCCCTGGGGGAAATTCCTCCACGAGTGTCCTGGAAAGATTATGGGGATTGTCAATCACATTTTCCCAACACTTCAATGATTCCTCAAAAAGGCTCTTTGGGGGGGGGGGGGCAGAAGTTATCTTTTCTATCCTCACGTCTGGACAAGGTCTCTTTTACCTTGGGGCCAAAGAGATGTGCCAAGAAAAGGAGCAGTGACAAAGACTTACAGGGCTCCGCAAAAATCACATAAGCACATCCAGGCACGTCCCTTAATGGCAATGCCTGACCCCCCTTGCTAGAGGTTCCTTCTGCTACATTAGAAATGAGTCTCATGGAAGAGTTGGATATCAATTGCACAGTAGCCAACTGAAAGGGGACAGAAGCGTTCACCTCTTCAGAAACTGTTCCTGAGAGGGTGTCAGATAGCTCCTTAATCACGTCCCTCTGTACCCTTGTGAAGTGTGCCAAATAGTTCAGAGACTTAAGGCGAAGGTCACTGAGGAGTAGACATGCTTCCTGAACATGTCCATCACTCGAGGCTCTTTGTTGAGGGAAGGAACACAAGAACTTTCCTACGCATGTTACTTCTTAGTGGCCACTATCATAACCATGGCATCAACAGGCACACCACACCCTTGACCCAAACTGTTTATCCTATGGTGCTGTCATGACTTTAAATGGGCTTCCTGAGAATTGGCTCAATGATGTCGGAATCCTTCCATGCCCACTGTGGGACCAAATTAATAAGCTCATCGTTAGGGAGGGTTACCCAGGAGGTAGATGGATCACTACAGAAAGCCTCCAGGAGTACACACTCTTCTGAGGAAGGGTTGCTGGACTTCAGCCACCTCTCTCCTTTCAGGGGTTTCCAAGTTGTCTCTGAATGACACATCAGGAGGTGACCGTCGGGACAGTTCTATCGTCGGGGACACATTCGGGGGAACCTAATGTTTCCTCTTGCATATTTCCTTCTTAAGGAATACCTCAGCTGGATACTCTAGAAAGGTGCCAGAAGTGGGGACCCCATGATGGGATGCCTGTGGTTTCGGAACCAGCTGTCCCTGTGGAGAGGGCAGTTGAAACTCCAGATGCAGAAACAGGACAGATGTAGACAAAGGAGGCAGTTTAGCCATCTCTTTCAACTTTCTGGTTTAAAAGCTCGGGTTTGCGCTCATTTCCTACCCTTCCTGTAACTAGTCAAGTCCAGATACAGATTTGCTGTATCCAGGACTGTATGTAAGCTACTGAGCTCACAAGCCTTTCTGTGTTGGAGGGAAGCCTTCTAGCTCATCAGTGGGAGTGGTAAGCACTAGGTAGCCTACCAACCACAAGGGGAGTGGTTTCTGGCCAGAAACTGTAGTTTAGTGTCAGTTTGGGCAGTTTTTCCATTCTTTTAACTTTCTGGTTTAAAAGCCCGCTTTTGCACTCGTTTCCCGCATTTCCTGTAACTAGTCTAGTCCAGATACAGGTTTGCTGCATCCAGGACTGTTTGTAAGCTTCTGAGTGGTGCCAAAGCCTGCGCTTCAATTTTTCCCCTTAGATCTGCTAGTTCTCTCCTTTCCTGCACTTTTACTAGCTTATTAGTCTAGCACTTTACCAGACTTCTTATAGCAATTATTGTAGCACACAAAAGTGTTACCAGCACTAAACGTTCTAAAAGGAAACCGCTCCAGTACTTATTAATGCCCACCCCTCCAGGCATGTCTAAAGGTCAGTTGCCTGTACTTTCTCTTACTAACCTGGTGAACTTGGGCATCCTGAGGCAATGTAGCAGCTGTCTCATGTACACAGACGAGACTCTCCGCTTACCTCACTACACTTCCAATTTGGATATACAAGTGCATCTCTTGCAAATCTGAAGCCACACACTCTCAAGCAAAGACCGGAATAGCTGGTCAAGAGAAGGTCAACACTTACACCACATCACATGAAACAAAGTCCTCCAGAACTCACACCAGCAATGCCTTCACATAAAAACACAAACCACACACCCACCTTCGTGGAGGCTCTCAAAAATCTATCCAACCAACAGAGAACTCTAAGGCAGAAATGCACTCTTACCACCACAACACAACTCTCCTAAACAGTGTGCAAGTCAACCAAAGCCCCTAAGGCAAAAAAGCATGCCCAACACACTAGTCATAGGTGAATCGATAGTGAGGCACACTGATGTCCCACTCACTAGGTTGAATAAGGAGAAAGTAACAGACAGCTGGCTGTCCGGCATCAGAATCCACCACATAACATACGCACTCAGGCCCCTCAACAGCAGGTACAAATATGACCCTGTTATTGTACATGTGGGTGTGAATGACCCGAGATACACCTCCCTGGGCTACATGAAGAGAGACATGGAGGAGCTCTCCGATTATGTAGCCCATGCAAGTATGACCCTAACCCTGAGCAGCATCCTACCATCACCCAGAATGATGCCACAGTACAAGCAGAAAACAATTTCAACAATTGACTAAGTTTCTGGTGTCATTTTAAGGGGATCCAGTATCTGTCTGCTGGGATGACGTGATTGACAGACCTCAATGCTTTGCCAGAGGTGGCCTGCATCTGTCACCCCTGGGCTTCCAGACACTGGCCAAGGCTCTTGCCACCCCTATAGTGCCTTTTTAGGCGGTGTTCCAAAGACCAAATTACCACCCTAACAGCTACAAACAAATGCAATCTGAGGGGCCATGCAGCTCAACGCTAGAAGTCTAAATCTCAAAATGCACTCACCACGAAGCACTCCTTAAAATGGAGAAAGACATTTGAGCCGTAACAGAGACCCGGTTGAAGGCAGCAGAAAAGCACCCCTGCACGACCAGGTTATAACTCATTCCACAGCTTTCGACTCCAGAACTTGGACTGAAGCTCCAAAGACAGCGGGGTTTCCATAATCATAAAGGATGCGCACACCTCCAGACTGGTTGCCCAGCATAACACATCAGAGATACTTCAGGTGCAGTTAACATTGGGTAAGACAGCGATTCAGGTCGTAGCCTGCTATAGGTCCCCAACTATGTACCAAGACTCGCACTTCACATTCCTAAGCACCCTGGAGAATATTAGGGTCCAACCCAACACTCTCGGACTGGGTGACTCCAACTACCCCTCCATTAACTGGGAAAACTACTCTTGTACCAATACACTTATCCAACATTTCCTGGAATTCTTAAATTCCAATGCCCTGGACCAGCTCGTTCTTATCCACACTAGAGGTAGCAACATCCTTGACCTGGTCATTACTAACATGGGCGACTGTTCCTCTACTCCAATAGTCAACTCCTCCCTGATTAGATCCGATCACAAGCTATTCACCTTGGAAATCCACCCCCCTCCCACCCCCGAAAAGGTAACCACCATGAAAAACTTCGCCAAAGCTAACTTTCGGCTCCTAAAAACAGAGGTGGCTAACTTCACAGCAACCATGCAAATTGAGAACAGTTGCATGACCACCGAATCATCCAACAATGCACTGTACAAACACGTACACAAATGCATGGATCTTGCCATACCCAATAGAACCAAGACGCTCTCCTCCAAAAAACAGGAAGCCAATCTGGTGGTCCCCTGCCTTAAACAAACTAACAGGAGGAGGAAACTGATGCGGAATAAGGTGAAGTCCCAAGACGGGAAAAACTATCTTATCAGCCTCAACACAAAGTTGGGATCCCTCATCAAATCCTCTAAAATTAGCTATGAAAATAGAACTGCAGCAGATAGTAAAGGCAACCACAAGGCCTTTTATAGTTGTGGAAAGAATCTCCACGGCAATACCCAGATTTGCTCATAGCTACTGCACAATGGTACCTCCTATACAGAGCCAACAGATATTGCCAAAATACTGGCCAGCAGATTCTGTGACAACTTTACACCCCCCCCCCCCACAGGACCAGTCATACCACCAGCAGGTTGCCAGGCACCCAGCATTACTGTTGCATAGGTTAAAACAGCACTGTCCAAGGGCAAGAATATAGCTTCTATGGGACAGGACAATATCCCTGACCTTGTTCTACATTAACTACAGAGTGAAATGCCACCTCACCTTTGTGCCCTGTTCACAGCCTCACCTCAGGCTTTGTCCCTACTGAATGGCGCACTGCTGCAGTCATCCCTCTCCACAAAGGAGGAGCGACTACAGACCCTGGGAACTATCGCCTCATTAGCCTGACGAGTCCGATAGGTCCATGATGATGTGTTCCATAGCTTTGCATAAGAAATAAGGAAATAGGGAATCGCCAAACTCTGGATCCCACAAAGTTTGGCTTTGTGAAGGGTAGATCATGCCTGCTCAACTTGGTCAACTTCACTGAGTCAGTCACCAGAGCTGTGGATGAAGGCAAGGTGGTTCATACAGCCTACCTTGATCTGGCCAAGGCCTTTGATAGCATTCCCACTTAGGAATCATAGAAAAACTCACTAAGCCAGGCATCAACCCCTATAACACTAGGTGGGTAGAACCCACAGTGTGAAAGTAGCTGACTCCAACTCAGACTGCCAACCAGTCACGAGTGGAGTCCCACAGGGTTCGGTCTAGAGTCCTCTCCTGTTTGGTATCTACTTCACTGAAGTCCAGGCCAACACAAGGGGACTCCGGCTGACAAAGTTCGCATACGATTGCAAGCTGGGAGATATTAACTCCACAAGTGATGTTGACATGCTACAGAAAGGCCTCAATGAGACAGACTTGTGTCAGAACCATGAACTTAAGCTCAATGCCAAAAAAATGTGTTATCATCCCCTTTGGAAAAAACCCGGTTCCCATGAATTACCACATCAATGGTAGTCCACTGAACACAGAAGGCATTATAAGAGATCTGGGAACACATGTTGACAGCAACCTCTCTTTTGAGCATCACAGTACTACTGTGGTCAGAAAGTCCTTCTATGTGGCACATCTCATTACTAAGGGTTTTGCATCCAGGAAGAAAGAGGACACCGTCTCCCTCTACACTTCCGTCATTAGGCCAGTCATTGAGTACAACGCCCCCATTTGGCATGTACCTCACTAAACACTTGCAACAACTGGAGAGGCCACAAAAGTACCCCACAAAAAGGATGCTTGGCCTTAAACATTTGTCCTATATGGACAAACTCAAAAAATCCCAACTATTCTCTGACTCGTATCGCCTACTTAGAGGCGATCTCTGCTCGACTTACAAAGCCATGTCTGATCCAGCTCTGTTAGAAATGCTACATCCAAAGAAATCCCAATTTCTCCGCACCACATGCTCCAGAGACCTCAGCACCATAGTCAATAGAAAGAACAGTTGTGTACACTTACCATAAATGTAGATGTTAAGAGTATATTCACTGCTGCAGTCATTACATTTGGGTTATCCGCTTGCAGATGGCCCTCAGTCGACCTGATTAAAAGTCTTGGATCCTGCGTTGGCTGCTGTCTCTTCTATGATGTCAGGGGTATAAAACATGCAGCCGACGCCATTACATTAGTTTTTCTTGCCCCAGATGTCAGGTGCCCCCCTAATGGGAAGCAATTAAATAAAATAGTACAAAGATATACCTCCAACAAAAAAGCATACACACCAAAAAGGCTTTTAATCACAGTAAAGGAAAGTAGAGGTATAGCCAAAAGAAGTTATGGGGCTGGAGGGAGGGTAACCAGGACAGCAACAGTGAATACACTCAAACATCTACATTTATGGTAAGTGTACACAACTATACTATGTTCGTGTTTTACTGTTGCGTTATTACTTTTGGGTAGATTCCCAAAGCTATGGTTGCGAGGAGGAATTTAGATAGCATTAGGGGCAGCTATAAGACCCTGCAAAACTGCAGTGAGAAAGCCAGCTCTGGATTTAGAGAAAATTGGCAAATGATAATGCTTGGTTAAAGTATGTACAGAACTTCCGGTAGCAGCTTCTATGATGTCCCTGGTAGGGACGCCTCTGAGAAAGGCTGTAAAGGTAGATGCAGCCCTGGTCGAGTGGGATATGATCCCCTGTGGGATAGGTTTTCCATAGTGCTTATAGCAGAAGTGAATGCAATGGCCTATCCATTTGGAGATGGTTCGCTTTGAAATAGCCTTCACCTCTGTCCCTGCAGCAAATGCCACCAGCAGTTGTTCAGATTTCCTTTGAGGTTTAGTCCTGTCCAAGTAGATTTCCTTTGAGGTTTAGTCCTGTCCAAGTAGAATCTAAGTTGTCTGTGCACATCTAAGTAATACAGTATCCGTTCCCCTTTATTCTGTGGATTGGGAAAGAAGGTTGGCAAACGAATGGACTGATTAAGAGCCACACTACTGGATACCACCCTTGGGCACAAAGGATGGATTGGACCAGAGTGACACCCTGTCCGCATGAAAGATGATGAAAGGCTCCACTGCCATAAGGGCCTGTAATTCAGACATCCCTTCTAGCTGAAGTGATTGCTAAAAGGAAAGCTGTTTTCCAAGAAAGAAATTTTAAGTCTGCAGTAGCAGCTGGCTCAAAAGGAGGTAGAGTGAGTTTCTCCAAGACAAACTTAAGGTCCCAGGCTGGGGTTGGAGCTCTCCTGGGTGGTCTCAAATTTATGACCCCTCTGAGGAACTGCTTGAGCAGTGGATGAGAGAAGAGGGGAGGTTCTGTGTTATAATGAGCTGAAATGGCTGAGGTGTGGATTTTAAAGGAGGAAAGACAGGCCCCTGTGAACCATCTCAGTTTAAGTATTGTAAAATCTGAGGTAAACTGGGTGCTACTGCGCTCATCCCTTGAGATTGGTTCCAGGCACAGAATCTTTTCCATTTTTCAGCATAAGATTTTCTAGTACTAGGCCTCCTTGACTCAAATATCCATCACAGGTTTGCTGAGGGATGTAAAGGAGAGACTAAGTAATTAACCAGGCTGCAAGGTTCAGTGTTTGAAGCAGAGGGTACAGAATCTGGTTCTCCTGCTGAAACAGCAGGGAAGAAATCTGAGGCAAATGCCATGGAGATAACCATGACGCTGCGCAGAAGGGGATACCAGTGTTGGCGCAGCCAGTCTGGAACAATCAAAATCATCCTTGGTTTGTCCCGTTTGATTTTTAGCACTTTGGAGAGCAGAGGCAGAGGGGGGAAGGCATAGACTGATAGGGTTTTCCAGCTGAAGGACAGAGCATCCACTTTTCCAGGCTTGTTTGTGGGGAGTACTTGTGCAAAATTTGTCAAATTGGTAGTTCTGGGGAGAGGCAAATGGGTCTATATCTGTGCTCCCCATTTGCTTGTCAATATGTTGAAAGTCTTTAGTTCCAGTTTCCACTAGTGTGGGTCCATGACGTTTCTTAATCCGTCTGCCAGTGTATTTAATTTTCCTGGCAGGAAATTAGCTTGTAGGTGCACTTGGTAGCTCAATGCTGTGTTCCACAATGCCATGGCTATTCTGCAGAGGGGGTAAGAATGTGTACCCCCCTGCTTGTTTATGTACCACATAACAGTGATGTTGTCCATCTTTACCATTAGTTGTCCTGGAAGAATGTGGTCCTTTAAGGCTATCTGAGCATTCTGTACAGCTAACATTTCTTTTTGATTGATATGTAGGTGCATTTGACTTGGGTTCCATTTGCCCTGAATAAACTTCCCTGCCAGCTGAGCCCTCCCATGCATAGTCTGATGCTTCTGTTAAGGTTTGGGCGGCAGGTGGTGGTGTGAAAGGTAGTCCCTTGTTTTGGTGGCAGGCCTCTGCCCACCAAAGGAACTCTAGGCGTAGGCAAGGTATGATAGGAATCACTGTTTCTAGGTCCTGAGAATGTTGACACCATAGGCTTTTTAGATACCACTGTAGTTTCCTCATATGTGCAGTCTTGCATATGGAATTAGAAGAATGCAGGAGGCCAAGAACCCCAAGGCCTGCAGTATTTGGCTTGCAGATAGCAAGGTTTTTGTGGCCACTTGTTTGAAGTAGTTGGTCAAATAAATTTTTTCTCTGGTAAGCCATCTGGGAAGTTGTATTCAAGCTTGCTCCCAGGAATATAATTTGTTGACAGGGTACCAGTTGCGATTTATTTTTGTTTATGGTGTACCCCAGACAAGTTAGAACCCTTTGTACAAAGGCCACATGATTCAAAAGTCTGTCCTGCCTTCCTGCCTGATTTAGACAATCGGCCAGGTATGGGTATATTTGAATATTTCTTGGTCTGCAAAATGCAATAACTGGAGCTAGGCACTTTGCGAATACCCTGGGCGCAGTCGATAAGCCAAAGGGCAGTACAGAGAACGGATAGTGTGTGTAGCCTGCTTTGAAGCATAGGTATCTTCTGCAAGATTCCCGGATTAGATTTAAAAGAAGCACACCTGCACATCCCAGTGTTGCCAACCAGGCATCTTTGCCTAGCATAGGAAGTAATTGGTGAAGAGTCAGCATCTTGAATTTTGGAATCTCCAAACAGGTGTTTAGAGTAGACAGGGCCAGGATAGGACACCATGCATTGTCTTTTCTGGGTACCAGGAAAAGTCTCTAGTAGAAACCTTGCCCCTTTTCCTCTTCTGAAAGTACTTCTTTTTGGGCCTCTGTCCACTGATTTGGGAGTAGGTCCGGCCACCCGCTTGGTGTTGGCAACATGTGGAAGTGAAATATGCATCCCTGGGACACTACATTTAAAACCCATTTGTCCTGGGTAATGAGTTCCCAATTCTTTGCATGAAGAGCAATCTTTCCCCCCAAAGGGGCAGTCAATTGACAAGTGCTTGGAAATTTCAAAAGGAAGTCATTGAGAGTTTACCATGGGGGAGTCTTATTCCCAGATTTGGAAGTGGAGGCCCCCATAGCTGTGTGTGTCCCCTGGGACTGAAATGTGGGGTTTTTGCTGTGTCTGGGTTTGGCTTGAGAAGACATGGAAGGGGTTGGAATGGACCAATTCTTAGAGGGCCAGTGCCTACTAAATCTAGGAGGCTGAACTTGTAAATATTCATTAACAGTTTGCATAGATTTAGCTTTATCTTCCCATCTTTGTACGAACTTCCTCAGCCTTGTTGCCAAACAGGCAGCCCTGATTAAAGCAGCATCCAACAATTTAGCTTTAACATGATCAGGCAAAGATTGCTCCTTAAGCCAAGCATGCCTTCTGAGCACAGACCCAGTAACAACAGCCCTGCAAGAGGCCTCTAATGAATTAAAACCACATTGCAAATTATATTTTCCAACTTTTTCAGCAGAATGCATCAAATACTGTAATTCTTTATTTTCCACGTGGTCAGGATACTTTAACATATGAAACTGGAAGTTTAAAGCCCTAATGGCCAAGGTTGCAGAAGTGTAAACCTTCTTACCCCATCTATCCAGCTCCCTGGAGTCTCTATCAAAAGGGGTAGGATTTTTAGCAGTAGAAGCCTTAATGCCCTTAGACCCCTGTGAAACAGTCTCTGGATCTGCAATAGGAATTTTAAAAAGGAACTTGTGGGACTCTGGGACCCTGTAGTATCAGTCAGGTTTTCTGGGAGCAGGAGGCAGGGAATCAGGGGCCAAACTAGATTCCAAAAAAGCATCATCAACAATGTCTAGTACAGGAAGAATAGCTAAAGGCCTATGCCGAGGAAGGAGAAGGAAATCCCTATGCCTCTTTTTTTGAGACCGAAAAATCCTGGGCTTTCCCAGTGGAAATGCTTCCTTACGAATATGTAAGGTTTCCCCTAAAGAAAAATCCTCAGGAGGGGAAGCACAGGGAACAGTCCTCTGCATCAGAATCCTCATAAGTAGATAAGGGCAAATCCAGATCAGAAAAAAACAGAATCCTGATCAGAAGATTCGTAATCAACTTCAGTCCTAGGCCTCTTAGAAGGGGGGGGGCTACCCCCGATTAGAGTTATTAGATCTTCAGCCATTCTTATTTGTTTTTTTAAGCATAGAGGCCTGAGCATGTGGCCTGGGTGTCATTCTTTTTAGGCATGGATCGAGATTTAGGCCCAAGCAAAGAAGGAGGCGTCAATTTAATATGCAAGTCCGTAGGCCTGAATACACCCTCAGAAGCCGGTGCCTGCACAGCGGCTCTGGACAATTCCAAGTTATCAGCGGGTTCCATAGTTTAAGCATCTTGTGGCATACTGGACTCCGAATGGATCTCAGTAGAAGATTGCGAATCAGAAATAGCGGCTATCAGGGGCTGCAAAAGCGCCTCACTTAGTACCAGCTAACTGGACACTGGCTTAGAAGCGTTGTCAGCAGTTTGGGACCTCAGCAGCCTGTCTCTGTCTTTATCTTAGCGTTTTTTCGGAATCCCGGTAGTCAGGTGGCTAACCAACATTTCTGGATAATTAAACAGAGAACAGAAATATTTAGAGGCGAAAATATACAGACCGATAGTGTGCCAATTAAAGCACAAAACCGACAGCAAGGTATGTCGTGGTCAGGGCCTAGGCAAGGAATACAATATGAATGAAAATCTTTCAGGTATTTGCTTTCCAAAAGTAATGCAATTATTAACTTTTACTGACATCAGAAAGGAGCAAGAAAACGTTTCCCCAATGAGGTACTTGGCTTTAGTTGAATACTTCGGTTCTGAAACTCAAAAACGAAAATTTGAGGAGTCGGCCGACTGGCATTTGCGAACTGCTTCTGCTTCAGGCATCGCACGGCAAGAAAGACTAATGTAATGGCGTCGGCTGCATATTTTATACCCCTGACGACCTGACGTCATGGAAGGGACAGCAACCGAAGCAGGACCCAAGACTTTGTTAATCAGGCCGACTGAGGGCTCCCTACAAGCAGATAACCCAAATGTAATGACTGCAACAGCGAAACACGAAGAACATCATGCTGGAGGGACAGTTTCATAACCCAGAAACTGCCCATGCTATGGAACAGAGCTCCCATACATGTCAAGCAAAGAACCTCGCTGGCCCTCCAAGAGAAATCTTGACGAGTGGATGGGAAATAGAAAATTCACCCCAGGGATCACTTGACAGAGGCACTGGGAACTAAGGTCGGGTGGCACGATGCCAGGGTAATCCTATGGGCTAGACTTGTAAAGGCTCCAGGGCCATTAGCCTAGTACACACCCATGAAAACAAATTTGCTCTTGCATACAATCAGGGCCCTTGGGTTGAACGCATGACAAAAAGCAGTTTTCTTGGAGATGAAGGGGTACAACACAATCACACATGCAAACACACGCAAACACACACAGTGTGCGAGTCAGAAAGAGATTTTCTGACATTTACCACACGTTTTTCAAACTTGCCAGGCTTTTCACCTTTTCCAACATCCTGAAAAAAACGGATGTTAGAAGCTAAATACCAACAACAAAATAAACACCAAGATTGTAACTATCAGACAGAAAAGTAGTTAATAGTAAAAATATCTGAAATACTATAAGGATGCATTTTTTTTTTGGGGGGGGGGGTTGAGGAAGAAAGGGGGAGAAATAGAAAAGTAAACTACCTAAAAATGTAGCCAAGAGCTACAAGCATATCAGCAGAAAGGGAAAGGGAGAAAAATTACTAATAGTAATTCCCCAGAATACACCAGTACAGACTAGAGAAAGATAAACAGGAAAAAAAAAATGACAAAGTAAGAGATTATTAACAAGGAAAACACTTACCTACACGTATAGCGAGTCTGTAAACCATGGCTTTCTCTGTGAGGTGGCAAACAAGATCGGAGGCATTTGGGGCTGGTGCATTCTGGGTAAGAGAAGCCCTTGAGTTCTAGGTTGCCATGAGCTTTTGCAATGGCACAGTCAGATCTGATGGTTCAGATTGCAACCAATCAGCTGAAGACAGAACAGACAGAAAAATCGACAAAATCATATCAAACTTTAACATACAAGCATGACAACTCAAAATTAAAGATGCAGAAGCACTTTTTTCCTCATCAGAAGGGGAGGGATTAGAATTAAAATGCTTGGCAGCAGCTGGCTTAATTAAAGACTTAACTGCTGGGTCATATCTGGCATGAGTGTAGAGAAATTTGAAAACTGAGACACTTTGTATATTCTACCTGCTTTCTTAGTTTCTTAGCTGCAGCAGGCTGGCTAGCAGGGCAAACACAAGCTGTGACAAATACATCCTCCAAAGCCTGCAACACTTGGGGGATGGGAATTCCAGTTGTAAAAATTCATATTTGTTGAGTGACTGAGACACCTTAGTCCTCCCACCGAAAACACTAGCACACTCTGGAAAGTCTCAGAGAAAAATAATCTTTGACAGGGAGATTCAAATTACATGCTTTCCCCAGAGTCTGCATGAAAATTCTGCATAAAAATTCTGCACCTGTCCCAATCTTACTCCTCTCCAGACTTAATTTCTTAAATGTCTTCAGGAAAAGAGGAACCTTTTTTTCTTTTCCTTTTTTACCAGAAACCACCTGATAAGAAAGATCAATAGCCTATACAAGATCCTGAGCCAGACTTGGTAAACTACTCATGTCCCGTTAAACTGGGGCAGAAGATGTGTTTAGCCTTCTGTTACTTTTTGATACGAAAGTTTGGGCAAAATGATTATTAATGGGAGCAACAGTTTCCTCTGGCATAGGCACAACATTTTGGCTAACCAGCAGCACCTTTCCTGCCTCTTCTCCCGACACTGACAAAACTGTCTCTCCCTTGCCCACTGAGGGGATACCAAACAGCAGAGGATGTGGCTAACTCCCAGTCCCTAGTGGCTCTATCAGCAACTGAGGGATTTGGGGGAAATAAAGATGAGTGGCCTGAGGAACCAACTTTGGCCAGAGCAGTATCACCAACCCGCAGTTGGGGCAAACTACTAGCAGGCTGTGATGGCAAAGGCAGTTAAGTTACCCCCCCCCCCCATTTTTGTGGTTGGAAGAAGGACAGAGCATGGGACCAGTAGTTTGTTCTATGGTCAAGCTGAAAAATAAGCAGCGTATGTTGGTAAAAAGTTACTTTTCGCAATACAAAGTGAAAAGCACTTGAATGCACTTTAAATTACTTTTTGGGACTAGTAAACACAGTTTCTCCACAGGAAAAAAAAAGGTTTTAGATTGACAGTTTACAAGTTGATGTAAACAAACACAAAAATGCTACTGTTTAAAAGTACAGCAAAAAGTCAGATGACAATCAAAAACACATTCCCAGCTTAAAACATACTTTCCTAAGCATGAATCTTTATGAGTAGATGGGCCCCCTCAAGTCCAGAGAGCATACCCAGTCCCCCTTCTGTAAGCAAGAAGAACTAATTTCACTATGACTATGTGGAATCTCTCTTTTTTTTTAATGCAACTGTAGACTGCTTTTATGTAAGCTGGGACTAAAGTTTTGTCTTCTTCTGGAAACAAACACTTGGAATATATTATGGAACTACTCTGGTCTTTTGGGATCTCTTGGATAGATCCTTTTAACAGTAGATTATGCACCTCTAATCTGACTAAAGCCTTTTGATGGAAGTGCAACTTCCAAAGTCCAAAGTCAGACCTTGAAAAATATGTATGATACAAAGTAGTCCCTCAATACTACCTCAATGATTCACCTGACCTGCATGAAGACCTGTCAAACAGGAAGGTACAAAGTTATTTGACCCTTGACTGCTTCCAGAACATGGTTTGGCAACTCTCTTCAGATACTTACAACCACGATGGCTTCCTTCAGAGTGCTGCTGAAATAGTAGTTGTTGGTCCATCTTAAACGAGGAGTTCTGTGCTCTCCTACTGAAATGGCTAAACACATTTTCTTTTTTTTGGGGGGGGGGGGACAAATCCTCAAACTATAAGTATACCAACTTTGCGATGAAGCTGGTGAAATGGAATGCTAACTTCACTGTTCTGCATAGACTAACTGCCCAGCAACAACAGAATCACTTCATTTCCATGTCTGCTTTACATGGACCTTAACGGATGCCAGGCAAGCTTTCTATGCACATAAGAATCATATATTGGCTAGAAGTACAAGATATTGCGCCTTACAGCATATATTGCTTTAGTTTCCTGCTTGAAATTTGGGTGCTTTTTGCCATCTTGTATTCTCAAAGATGCCACCATTAGTCGTAACAACTACTCATGTTAAACTGCTTTGTGGGCTGCTGTTCGTTTTGTACCTCACAGCAAGAGGTTCGCTGGTTCGATTCTTGGCTGGGGTGCCTTCTGTGCAGAGTCTGCATGTCCCCACTGCGATAGCATGGGTTTCCTCCAGGTGCTCCAGTTTCCTCCCACATTGCAAAGACATGTGTTTGGAGCATTTCTCCTGGGCCTCCACTGAAAATGGGCTCTGTCCCAGTCAAACTTTCGCAGTAAACAAATATTGAAAAAAATAAATATCATTTCTAACAGTGCAGAGTTTCGCTAATGCCTGCATCCTTTGTCCTACAGGTTACAAAGGACAGACCCACTCATACTATATCTAGTGGTCACATAACTTTACAAGTACACACCATTTGATAACAAGCAAGTGTGCACAATCCCAACAAGAATGGCACCTCCCACACGAGCTTTAAATGTTGTACACCCACTAGGTACTAAACTAGGCTTTATCTCTTAAGGACATTACACTGTATTAATAAGATAACTCACCAGCCAATAACAAATAAGGGCAGCCAATACATTACAACTTAGAAAGAAGTTCTGCTCAATTATTTTCTATTAAGCTGCCATGTTAAGAGAACACAGTCATTTTCCTTTTCCTCCTATGCTCCTTCTATAAGCAACTCTCATACTGAATATTATTTCCACTTCTCGGATATCCATTATAAACCCCGATTGCAGACATGTGTAAGTTACAAGGAAAAATATGCAGTTAGTGCTATCTGCATTGCTTTACAGACTCCTTGACGAATAGCATCTATACCAGTACGCAATTCAAACACATTCTATCATATATAGGTAGTCCTGCAACAAACTCTTCATGTATACAACCATTACACAGCCATGACATGCAAGATCTTCAAAGTGCTCCTACCTTTCTTGCTGGAATTCTGATCTGCAGTACGTACACTTAACGATGGGATGTGCTATCCGACATTCCTGCAACAACACAGTTATATCAGTTTTCAATTTCATTTTTACCCATTCTAATATAGCCACAAGTCAAATAACTCCTAAAATGCAACTACAGAAATAGTTAACACTGCAATAAACATAAAAACAAGAAATATAGTACACATTGTTGGCATTTCACCCCCCCCCCCATACGTACAAAGCAACATAGACTTACTTGTGTTATCTATGCACATGACAGTCTTTTACAGAGCCAAGTTTGGCAATAAAGTTGGAAATTACAGAACTGATGTGAAGCATAAGCAATGCTGCAAAGGGTGGAGAGCTCCAACATGAAACCACTCAGGGTCCCAGATTTTAAAAGTACAAAGCGGCTTACTCAAAGAAAGGACAGATACTTACCGGAAATGGGAATAAAGTGATACACATACACACAGCATGGGAAAACAGATGTTCAGTAACGCAACTGGCAGTTATGGAAGAAAAATAAAATCTAGATGCAAGGACCAGCCACAAGACCTTGAAATGGAATTCTCTGTGCTCATTAAGTACAGCAGGATGAACAAATTCTTGCCCATGTGCCACAGTGCATTATGATTTCATAGAGAGTGATCCTGAGAAAATCCATGAACTGAAAGGAACAAGTGTAGAAAAAGGTACTATGTTAGTACTAGGAAGAGTAGTAAAACATAATAATGGTGTAAATGTTGAAAATATTCAGCTTGCTTAAATTTTAATAATGGGGGGGGGGGCTATTAAAATTTAAGCAAGCTGAATATTTTCAACATTGACACCATTACTATTGTTTTACTACTCTTCCTAGCACTAACATAGTATCTTTTTCTACACTTGTTCCTGTCAGTTCATGGATTTTCTCGAGATCACTCCCTATGAAATCATAATTCTGGTGAGAGAACAAGATTTTGCTGCAAGAAAAAAATTAGATACATATCTAAAGAATACAAGAGGATTAAAATGCCTAGTTTTACATATTGCAGCCTTAAGACCCATGAGACAAACTATTCAACTAAAGAAAAAACGTAGTAATACAAGAACTAGCCATAACAGTAGATTTTCTACTGACCACTGTTGCAGTATTCCAATAGCGACGGGTTGTCTTGCTGACATAATCAGACGTCCATATGGAGTACCAAAGTCAAAAAAAATTTTTTTTTTTTTTTAACATATGTATGTTCAGGACATGCCTAAGCCTGTGCATGCAAGGAGACATACACAGACCCCAGAGAAGCCCAAGTAAAACACAGCAAAGGTCAGCTAAACTGAAGGGAGAGGAATTGCTCACCCTATGATCCACAGGGTGCATAAACATTAGTACAATCAGCAAGCAGGAGGGATGCAATGCTGCAACAGTAATGAGGTGGACATCAGTTATGGCAAATTTTTACACAACTGTACCATGTCCTTCCTTAGATCACTGTTGCAGTACTCCAATACTGATGGGAAATTTCCAAAGCATACAACTTGGATAGGGTGCATGGACCAGAGATAGGGAAGCGGTCTACCAATCTCAGGAGTACAGACCTAGCAAGAGATGCCCTTTATCTAGAAAAGGAATCCACTCTGTAGTGTTTTGAGGGTGTGAACAGAGGATCAGGTGGCTGCTTCCTGAGCCTTGAAGAAGATACAAGAGGAGGAGGATAAGTGTGCGCTTTCACAGACACAGACGGGGCCTTACCATGGTAGGAATAACAAAAGGAGATGTATTTTGAGATCCATTTAGAGACTGGGTCACCAAACTTGTCTTCCTTGAAGAAAACAAAAAGCGGGTCCATTTTCCTAATGTCTTCAGTCTTATCAAGGTAGAATCAAAAGTAATCTGTGGACATCCAGGGAGCATACCTCTCAACCTCTTAAAGTAAGAAATCTGGGCAAAGCCATAAATAAGTGGGATAAGGCCCAAAAAAATAGGGACACATTTTAAACATTGTTCTTACTAACTTAGAAAGTTGACAGAACAGGTTTTGCATTAGCATTTATTTCTGAATGGTATGAAGTCTGAAACTCGAATGTCTGTCATTTTCCAACTTCAATCTTTGCCACTAAATTGCCAGAAAACCACAACTTCATGAAAAATGGACCAAAAGTATGAGGCAAAAATTTAGATATTCTGCAAAAATCTGTATAGTTAAGAGGTATCCCAGGAGTGAAGAAGCCTCTCACCCCTGCTCTGTGGGTTTAGAAAGAAGGTAATCAAATGTACAGCCTGATTCCGAGACAATTTATCACGGTGTTCATGAAAAAAAGAAGTTATGAACTCACCATAACATTCCATCTGAGTAGGTAACTTCATTTGTCAGAAACCTGTGGGTATCGGATCCGAGCCGGCAGCTTTCCAAGCTAGAGATCAGAGCTACAAGCTCCTCCCCCTTACCCATAACACCCTGCTACCTCCCTCCAGTCCTCAGATAGAGTTTGCCCGATCATACAGCACTAAAACAAACCACCTGTACATCCTAACCTGATCCCTACCAGGAGTGAAACAATTAATCTTTCAGGTAACGAACTACAGGTTAGGGGGACGGAGGGGGGGGGGGGTCGGTTGCCGACAAATGAAGTTACCTACTCAGATGGAACGTTATGGCAAGTACATAACTTCTTTATCTGAAGTAGTTAACTTCATTTGATCAGCAACCTGTGGGACAGAATCCCCAGCTACCAAAAACATGGGAGGTCCTCACGGAAGGATATTCCGGAGCACTACAGAGCCGAAGGCTGCCCTCCCTCTGGATATCAAATCTAACTTATAATGCGAAATAAAGGTATGAAAGGAAGCCCAAGTAGCCGCAGAACAAATATCATCGAAGGGCACCCATGACCAAAAAGCAGCAGAGGTAGCCATAGAACGGGTAGAATGAGCACGAACCCCCACGGGCTCAGGTCGACCAGAAATTTTGTACGCGAGTAAAATGCATTGAGATATCCACCTAGCCAGAGTCACCTTCGTTACTGGTTTACCCAAAGATGGCTTAGCAAAGAAAACAAAGAGCTGCTCCAACTTACAAGAGGCAGCAGTTCTGTGCAAATAAAAGCGCAACTGTCTATGCACATCTAATGAATGGAGTCTGTACTACCATTTGTTCTGGTAGTTAGTAAAGAAAACAGGCATATTAAATGGATTGTTTGATGTTAGCCTTGGAAGCCACTTTAGGTAAAAAAAGGAGGGATTAGTCCTGAGGGAAACTCTGTCTTTATGGAAGACAAGATACAGAGGTTTAGAACAAAGGGCCTGAAGTTCTGATACCCTTCTAGCTGAGGCAATAGCAATCAAGTAGGCAGTTTTCCAAGACAAATACTTTAAGTCAACCGAAGCTGCAGGTTCAAAGGGGGGACCAGTAAGAGCCTGGAGGACTAAGGTTAGATCCTGCGGAGGAACCGCATTCTTACAGGTTGTCTTAAAAGAAAGGTGCCCCTCAAGTAGGCTTTGCAAATCTTAGAGGAAGCTAAGGGGCCAAGATGGTCTCAGACGTGGAAGTGGGAAATGGCCGCCATTTGAACCTTCACAGTTGAGGAACTGGCCCCTTAAAGAAAAATGTGGGATAAGAACTCAAGTTCTGCTGGAATGGGAGCCGTAAAGGGGTCCAAATTCCTATGCCCGGCCCAACGTTTCCATTTACCATTGTAGACTTTCCTGGTAGAAGGCTTATGTGCCTCTACCAGAATGGATTTGACGTGGACGAGATGCCGGGAGTCTTAGCCACCAACGGAACTGGATCAACCAAGCAGAAAGCTTGAGGTCGTGCAGGTTTGGGGTTTTCAATCCCGAAGGATGAGAAATCAGATCCGGAATGGGATCCAAGATCCAGGGAGGAGCTATGAGATGAGACCGCAGGTATGGGAACCAGGTTTGACGAGGCCAGAATGGGGCTATGAGGATAACCCTGCTCCCCAACAGACAAGCTTTCTGCAAGAATTTTGTCATTAGCGGGAGAGGAGGATAAGCATAAAGAAAACTGGATGGCCAAGCATGAACCAGAGCATCTCTGGGGCTCTCCCCCGGTGGAGGAATTAGAGCGAAAAACTCGCTGCACATTGCGTTCGAAGGCGATGTGAACAGATCGCAGCAAGGTTGACCCCATTTGAGGAAGACCTGTTTCACTACTAAGGGGTTCAGAGACCACTCGTAAGGTGAGAGGATAGTTCAACTCAGCCTGTCTGCTAAAATGTTGGACCGACCTGGAATGTGCGTGGCTAGCAGAAAACGGTTGTTGGATATCGCCCACTCTCAAACTCTCATGGCCTCTCGGCAAAGAGGGCAAGACCTGGTCCCCCCTGTTTGTTGATGTACCAGACCACCGACATGTTGTCCGTCTGAATTGCAATAGTCCCTAGAGGAAGAAGGGCATGGAGAGCCTGCAAAGCTAGAAGCAACGCCCTCATCTCCAGAACACTGATATGCAGAACGGTCTCTGTTGGAGTCCACGTGCCTTGGACAGTTCTGCCCATGCAATGCCCCCCACCCTAGGTGAGAAGCGTCCGTGGTCAGTGGCTTGAGATAGAAGCATCAAAAACGGCCACCCTTCCCGAAGCTCTCGGGAATGGAGCCACCAAAGCAGAGATTCCATGCAAACCCTGCTGAGGGGAATAGGGGAGTAAAACGGATGTCGAAGGATGGACCACTGGACCTGCAAGGTCCATTGAAGAACCCTCATATTCAAGCGGGCTACGGGTGAAAGGTTGATGGCCGTCGCCATAGACCCTAGGGCCCTCCGGACTAATTCTGCCGGTGGGGCCGGAGACTGTAGAAGAGCCAAGACAGAGAGTTAGGTTGCGGAGTCTGTCCGATGTCAAGAAGGCCTTGGACTGAAGTGAGTCTATTCTGGCCCCTATGAAGTCTAGGACCTGAGCAGGCTGAAGGGACAATTTTTTGTCATTTATGGTGATCCCCAATAGGTGGGCCAAATGCAGGAAATAATCCCTGGCCAAGCATAGTAGATGCCTGGTGGGAGCAGCGAGGAGTCAGTCGTCCAGGTAAGGGATGACCTGTATTCCCTGAAGCCTCAGGTCGGCCACTACAACTGCCATGACCTTGGTGAACACCCTGGGGCTGTGGTGAGGCCAAAAGGGAGGATCCTGAACAGATAATTACCGGCCCTTAACCGAAAGTGGAGAAACCTCCTGGATCGCCTTGTCCATTAGAATGTGGTAGTACGCATCCTTGAGGTCTATGGAGCTCATCCAGTCATTCTCCTACAGCAGGGGGAGAATAGATTGAATGGTGACCATCCGGAATTTCTCTTTGGCAATGGACTGGTTCAGTGTAGACAGGTCGAGAATTGGTCTTAGGTCCCCCATCTTTTTTGGCACCAAAAAGAACCTGGAGTAATTGCCCGATCCGGACTGGCCTGGGGGGGACGCGCTGGATGGCTCTTTTTCTTAGCAGCTCTTAACTCTAAAGCTGCTGCCTCCATCTGATTGGGTGGGACATCGGGGAGGCGCCCCGACTGAGGGGGAGGATTTAGGAAGGGAATAGAGTAACCTCTGGATATTATTCAGCACACCCAGCGATCTGTCTTGACGGACTCTCAATGTGCTAGGTGTTCAGAGAAACGCCCCCCCCCCCGACTGCCTCCAGAGAGGAGCAGTTGGGCAACCCCTCAGGGTTGCTGCATGGGTCGATTGGAAAAGGGTTCCCTTGACCCGAAATTCTTCGGGCCCCCCCCTCTGTCTCTGGACCGGCGTCCACCTTGTCCTCCCCTGCCTCTGAAGGAGAAAGGGTCCGGAGCGAAACAGGATTGTTGAGATTTCCAGAACCATATCTTTTGTCCTCTCTGGTTCCTGGAGAAGGACCTTTGAGGAGCTGAGAAGCGGATTCCGACGGCAGACGTCTTCCCGTCTTTTTCGCTCTGGAGTAGCATATCGCGGATGGTCTTGCCAAACAGCGTAGAACTTTCAAAGGGGGCGTTCGCGAAGGACACCTTGAAGGGTTCCGCAAAGACAGAACCAGGCATGACGCCTTAAGGCGATGCCTGCACCGCTGGCTCTAGCCACCCCCTCCAAGGCATGGGAGAGAAGCCGCATAGATTTATTATATACTGACTTTAGAGTGGCCATTCACACCGAGAAGGTTAGTTTATCCTCTGCCGACATGGACTACGGGGGTGACCCAGCGTACTCTCTGATTAGATCCCGCTGAAGCTGAATCACATGTGCCAAGTAGTTCTGCGCCCTTAAGGAGAAGGTGGATGAAGCGAACATCCACTTACCAATGCGGTCCATCGTCAGAGACTCCTGGTCTGAAGGATGTACCAAGGAACTATCCTGTGCCAGTTCCTTCTTGGTGGCAGCCGCCACCACCATGGCATCTACTGGGGAACCTTTGCTCCATGCAGTTATGTCTGTCGGGGGCCAAGGATCTTATCTGGTCTCCTGGGTATCGGCTGTACAGTGACCGGCTCCTTCCATGCCCTGGTAGTTATAAGATCTACCAGGGGGTCAGCCGGAGGGGACAACCAAAAGGTAGAAGGGCCTGCGTCAAATGCCTCCAGAAACACAGACTCATCCGAGGAAGGCTTTTGGGCTGACCCATCCCCCTCTAATTTGCAGCATCTCCATGATGTCTCCAAAGGAGCCGTCCTCGGGGGGTGACCTGGGGGAACCTTCTCCTTCCTCCAAGTCAGTGTCTTCCATGAGGGACTCGAGGGGAGTATGCCTCCTTTTACACTTTCGTTTGTGAAGGACCTCCTCGGGGGGGGGGGTTGTCCGAGGAGGGCTCACCAACCAGGCCCTGTTCCTCTAGGGGAACCATCTGGGACATAGGCGCAGGCTGTCCCTGGGGCCGGATGATGGAAGACAGGCCCGTCTGCGAGGGAATGGTGGGTGGATCCGTAGCATGAGCCAGGGGTCTCGAATCCCTCGAAAGGACCCTCTCCACGATGTTGAAGGCCGAAGGTGACCCACTCTTCCTATGATCAGCAGCCCCTTCGGATCAGACGTGTGGATCGGCGCCGAAGTGATCGGACCCAAAAGAGAAGTGTGCTCAGACCGCATCGGAGCCGAAGACACTCAGCCCTTCGGATCAGAGGCTCGGCTCACGGCCCCGAGAGCTCGGATCCGAAAAAGGACCAGACAAACCTGAGGGTACAGACATCGAAGTAGCGATTACTATCAGCGCCAACTCCCCAGCTCCGAAACCAGATAATGGATCAGAGGAGCAATGGGGGCAAAGAAAGGGGCTGAGCTCCCCCCTGGAGGGGGAGGGGCAAGAGCACTCCCATCTGCATTTCGGCCTGGAGGAAGCGACGCTTCACCCGGTCCATGTCTGCGTGGCTCCTAGTAGATCTAGAAGCTGCTGTGGCTGGCCGGGAAGGCCGCCTCGACAACCCAGAGGGTGACCAGATCTCCTCCGGCTCCTGAGAGAAACGTGGAGAATGGAGTCAAAAGGGGGAAGACCCAGAGACCTTCAAGGGAGAACTGAGCTGCTTAGCCGGCGGGGCCGAGGGAGCATTATCAGCCCGCCACTTGTGGCTCCTATGCCTCTCCCTGTCACGTTCCTCGTCTCTTCTCTCCTTTTTTTCTAGAGTCCCTCTCACCCTGGGACACAGAGGGAGTTGAGTCCCGGCCAGGGGAGTAGGAACAGATGGCTGAACAGCCGCGGCTGGCGCCACTGAGAGAGAGGAGGAAGAAGCAGAATCCACAGACAAAAGGCCCGCAAGGATCAACTTGATCCTCCTGTCCTTCAGAGCCCGGAGGTTAAAGGCAGCACATATCTGGCAGCCTGATAAGTGAGCCACCCCCAGGCAAAAAAACGCACCGAGTGGGGACAGCTTGTGGCCACACTCAGAGCATTTAGTAAATATGGCCTTAAGGCCTTCAGCCATGACAACACACGCACACACCTTCACACACACAAATAAAGGGTAAGGGAAAGACTACACTAACAGACTATTATAACAATAGAGACTAAATATACTAAGGGTGGTAAATATGCACACACACCAATTTTTGAAGAAAATTTAAAGCAAAAAACCCTATAATCACTCACGAAACCGCCAGGAGCTAGTCTCTCGTGCTTCAAGAAGCCGCGGCAAACGAGATCTGGGGACTGGAGGGAGGTAGCAGGGTGTTACGGGTAAGGGGGAGGAGCTTGGAGCTCAGATCTCTAGCTTTGAAAGCTGCCGGCTCAGATCCGGATCGGAACAGATACCCAGAGGTTGCTGATCAAATGAAGTTAACTACTTCAGATGAAAGGTTATCCTCAAGAAAGAACTTACTGTTACAGAAGAAAAGGAAAGGAGGGAGTTGCCAATAAGCGTTTGAAGCTCAGAAACCCTTCTGCCAGAAGTAAGGGCCATCACTAAATAGTTTTCACCAAGTACAAAACTTTAGGGAATTGGAGGTTGCTGGTTCAAAAGCTGACAAGTTAAGTTTTTCCAACTTAAAATAAAAATTCCCTAGGGACTGTGGGATGGAATAGCCCTCCTAGGTAGGTTCAAGTGAAAAATGCCCTATAGAAACTGTTCAACTTCATTTCTTGAGGGGGATTAAGGTGGCATGCAGGCAGAAATGGTGTTCAAGTGTTCCTTGACAGAGGAATAGGCTAGTCTGGTTTTGAGTAGCTCATACAAGTAGGACAAAACTGCCGGGACCCCGACCTGGTGGGGGTTCTCTTTCTTAGGACACCAGATAGAAAATTTTTCCATTTGGAGATTTAAGACTTTCTAGTGGTAGGTTCAGTCACCTGGTGCAGCATCTTAAGCAAGTCCTCAGAAAAGTTAGTGTTTGAAAAAATTTAAATGCTGTCTACAAGGTGGAATGAAGCAGAGAGCTTGGTTTCAGCACAAGTCTTTTTTGTGATGTAACGTGTAGTGATGGACCCCGACTAGATAAAACAGGAACATGTGCTGCTTTGTGCAAAAAAAGTGTCACCAGCAAGACATTTGCCCTGCTGGATCTTCGGTACAACCTTAGGGATGGGGGGAGGGGGGTGCGTGCAAAGAAAGCAGAAAGACATGGCATCCATCCTGCATGCCTGGGGGCAAGCAGTCCTAGAGCAAAACAGCTTAAGCTGCCTATCCAAGCAAACAAATATACTTGGGGAATATCCCATCTGTGGACGTTGTCCAAAAAGGCCGGATTACCATCCAATCACAGGGTCTTGCATTGACCTGCTTAAAAGAATCCACAAGTAGGAAAAGATTTCCTTTTTCTAGCTTGATCCCATGTCACAGCAGCTAGCCTACAAAGATGGTAGGATTTGTCCCCCACACAGTTTTCTTGTACCACATTACTGTGGTGCTGTCTGTAAAAATCTTGACAGGTCCTGGGTTCCATAAGTGAGAAAATTACAGGAGGACTGTAATAAAATGTATTAAATTTCTTTGACACCGATGTGTTCAGTCATCTGTTTGTTTGTGGGGGGTGGGGGCTACTGGCCCAGAACTACTGAAGAGCCCATTACAAGCTCCACAAGCAAAAGCTGAAGCAAATTTGTGTAGCTCCCCGCCGAGTGTGAGTGGGTAAAAAGGACGGCCTGGCTTTAATTACACTTGAGAAAACCATCACCAACTCTTTCTTCAGAAAGGGAAAGGAGGATTTCAAGGACCAGTGGGCGACAGTGCCATATTTCAGGCATCACTGTTCTCTCGCATGCAGCTTCACAAATGGCATCACAGAAATTGTTGCCACCATGTATCCCAGGGTTGTTAGAATTTCCCTTGTATGAGTAGGCATAATCCTGGTCCTCCGGTAGTTCTGAGGTAATAGAAGCTTGATCTGAGGAAGGGTAGTCTTCCTCTAATCTGGGACTTTTGTCAGAGGGGGGTTGAGAACCCCTGATAAGAGTAATCAAATCCTCAGCCATTTTAAGCATGTTTGTTAGGCATGGTGCCTTGACAGGGGGTCTGAGGAACCTGTTTTTTGTTTTCATGGCCGTTTTAGATTTAGTGAAGGCTTTAATAGAGAAGGAGGAAGGCCTGAAGACCCCTTGAGAAATGGCAGGCCTGTCTAAATTCTGAGTTTCCCAGCCAGAAGTGGCGTCGGTATCTGTAGTAGGAATGGGGGCAGAGAAGCCTGCGACCTCTGGTATTGAAGACACTGGTAATGCATTGTCATCGGTACTCAGGGGCTGCGTCGGCACTTCGCTGAGTACCAGAGAACTGGTAGTCTGCCTTAGCGTGGTTTCAGTAGGTGGTGCGGACCTCGTATGTCTGTCCTTATCCTTGCGTTTTTTGCTCAAAACTGGAGTTGGAGTATCCAACGACATAATTAAATTTTTTGCCAAAAAAGTGAAGGGCGAACTCCGCCCATTGCTTAGAGCGTTTGTTGAATCTAGCACAAAAAACTGCAGGTCGAGACGCCGTGGTCTGGACCTAAGCAAGGTATACAGAAAGAGTGGAAATCCTTCTGCAGTATTTGCTTCCCACATGAAATGCAATTATTAACTTTGTCCGACATCGGTCAGAGGCAAGAAAAGTTTCCCCAATGGGGTACTTTATAGCTTTAGAGAAGACTTCGGGCTGAAATTCGATTTGAAAATCTCAGGAGCTGGCTGACCGGCACTTGCGAACTGCTTCTGCTTCGGGCACCGTGCGGCAAGAAAGACTGAAGAAAATGGCGTAAAAACAATTGCCTTCCAGCAACTTGCTGTGACTGTTTATTTTACTTATTTAAGAAAGCTGTAGAGGGAGACATTAATCCTCTGCCAAATGGGGGCAGAAAAATCAGAGATCCATTGAATCAGCTTTCCTCTCTCATCACACTTTTTAGTGACCTCTGCAGCAGAAGTTCCAAAAGCTAGTTCTCTAGCCAAGGGATAATTCAAAATCTCTTCAGACATCCTCGGAGAATTGAGAATATGGCCAGGCAAACCTCTTGCAACAATTCCAATGAAGCAGCAGAATCATAAGCACATTTCCAACAGTGGGCAGTCGTAGAGACACAAAAGGCACTAAGTTGTACAAAACAGATTTCTCCTCACAAGTGGAAGAGAGTGCCAAGATGCTCACCATTCTCACAAGAGGCAAGAATAACCTTCCAACATATTAGCTCAGCAGCTGCTTTTATAAAAGCTTAAAAAGACCGAGGCAATTTATAAAGCGTATCTGCTTTGTTAGGGGCAGTAAGCTGGCTGTCAGGGAACTGCAAGTTGGGGCAAAACATCCTCATAAGCAGGCAAAACAGGAATAAGCTCTGGAAATTCCAGCTGCACGTCTACTACAGACAAAATTGTCAAGTTTAACAAATCAGTACTTCCTGAGAGACTGAGAACCCTCACAAATTGTCCTACTGAAACAACTCATTCTTTCTAGACACAGTTTCAGAGAAAGAGAATCCTTCAAAATTACTGGTTGAATCCATACTTTACTTATAATATGAATTTAAACTCTGGGGAGAACACAACCTGTTCTTAAAGAAATATTTTGGGAGGTTAGAACTCTTGAAACTCTTCAGAAAAAGAATTCATCTTTCTTTTACCAGAAGCAGACGCACAGGAATGGGAAAGAGTACACTAAACCTTGAGTTAAGCCCAAAAACCTCCTGTCCAGGATAAAACATACATGTCTTCATATTGATTTAACATCAGGGAAGCTACTTAAAAAAAATTCTAGTTTTCTCTAATATTTGTAATGGCTTTTTTTTTTTTTTTTTTTTTTTTTTTTAAAGTGCAGTATTCTTAACTAGCATGCACATGCTAAAATTACTAGTGGATGACCTTTGGCCTCCATCATTCAATCCTTATTTGTCTTCCCACTTTTCTTTAACCACCTTTTCAGGATACCCTCTAGTTAACATCTGTAGCATGCAGCTGTACCTTCATTAATAAAATAATTTCCATTCTTAATCTATTAATTCTCATTAACTGTAATTTAACTAGGTTATATTTAATCCTTTTAGAGTGCATACTATCAAACTGCGATAGAAACTAAAACATTAAAGAAGGAAATACAGAACAATGCTAATCTCAGTTATGATAGAATAGATAGCAGATTATCCGAAATATCAATTATCGGAACCACCCTTCCAAAAATTTCAGGTAAGAAAAATCAAAGTTTGAATATGTAAAACATATGTATTCACTTGAACATTTTTTTGAGCTTGTAGATAGCTTGTATGCGTGAAAAATATTCTCCTTTGTCCATTGAAATTGTTGAATGGTTGAAAACTGTATTCCTGCATGCAGGAAAAAATTACTATTAATTATTGCCAATATTTATACACTCATTCTGCTGAAGTAGTGATTAATGTCAATAAGATCAAAATTTCTTGATATTTTACACGCAAATCAACACGTTTGGTTTACTTGGCTTTCTGCTCATCTTGTCCTGCCTTGTATGTTGGTAGGACAAGAAGAGAATTATACTGTACAATCTAAGAACATTTGCATGCTATCATGACAGGACAGGAACAAAGCACTTTTGCAAACATTATTCTAGTAGTGTATCTATAATTTTATTAAAATTTAGTGTACAAGATCAAGTTTTTAACTTTGCAAATACATTTGATGCAGAAGACTGCAGAAGACTTGGACTGGAAGTACTGCAAGCAGGTGAAACTGAATGCCAGTAATCCTCCAGAACTTAGAGAATTTTAAATTTTTAAAACATAAAATTAAACATGAATTAACTCAATTAACTAAATCATGTGATTTAGGATTGTTATAAAATATTTTTTAGTTATAATTTTTTTTTTTTGTGAGTGCATTCAGTCTGAAGAAGTCTTACATTAAGACAAAAGTGCTAAAGAACGCGGATGAAAGGGATACCCAGTTCACCTACCCAGTTAACAGTTTCAAATTCAACAAATCTGTTTCACAATTTACCCTTGGTTCACATATCAGCACAGATATCGAAATCTTCTCCTCCCCATGTGTAAAACCCGTCTCACACAAACCAGTGTGAACAAACTTGGAAAAATGCTCTAAATAACACCCCCCCTCATAAAGCAAACCAATCCAAATGATACCTCTTACTTCTGTCCAATACCCATCTTCCCATTTCTGAGCAAACTTCTACAAAGGGACAGTCTACACAACGGTCTCACGCGCCGTTTATACAGCAGTACCATCATATCTCCTCCAAACAGCATGGATTCTAGTGTGGACAAAATACTACGACAGGACTTTGGCATGCTTAGGTTCATACTAGGCTATCTGCCCTAGGGCATTTATAAGCCTAGCCAGAGTGTGTTTGGCTTTCGCCATCCATTTTAATTTTGCTATGCCCTTTCTCGAGGTTAGTATACTGTGCCCCTGTCTAACAGTGACACAGAAGTGATACCCGGGGTAAACCTACGATCTCCCATCCACTCATCAAAATTCCTCTTGAAGAGAGAGGAAATGAGGGACTCTGCCTAACCTGGACTGGGATTTTATTCCAGAGTGAAGGGAGCCTCTGGGTTATGAATCTGTCCCTCCAGCATGTCCTATTTATTTCAGTGCTAAGGTTCAAGTCTCTCGAGCACGTAGCTCGATGGGATTTCTATTTTCTGAGGTGCAGCATGTCCATTAATTCCGGGATGGACATCGCTTTATACGTCAGGCACAGATCGCCTCTCAGCAGGCGGTATGCCACTGAGTAGAGCTTGAGTTTCTTTAACCGGGCAGCATATGGCATCTGTTTGAGCCCTTCGATCCTCTTGGTGAGGTACTTTTGGGGTCTTTCCAGTTGCTGCAGGTGTCTGGTAAGGTACATCCCAAAAAAGGCATTGTACTCAATTATGGGCCTGATGAGAGATGAGTAAAGAGGCACGATGACCTCCCCTGATCTAGATGTGAATCCCTTCATGATTAGGTGGGCTATATAAAATGTTTTTCTAACCACTTTGGCCACATGGTTGTCAAATGAGAGATTGCTATCAACTTGGGTCCCCAGGTCCCTACTTACTTCTTCTGTACTTAATGGATTACCACCCATGTGATAATTTGTGGGCACTTTGTTTTTGCCAAAGGGGATGACTATACACTTTTTGGCATTTAGCTTGAGGCCATGGCACTGGCACCAGTTGTCTGTTTCTATGAGGCCCTTTTGGAGGATGCTTGTGTCGGCTGGAGAGTCAATTATGGCACCCAGTTTGCAGTCATCTGCGAACTTTGTCAGCCACAGTCCTTCCGTGTTGGCCTGTACCTCCGAGAAATATATACCGAACAAGAGAGGTCCCAGGACTGAGCCTTGTGGGACGCCACTTGTAACTGGTTTGGAGTCTGACATGGCTCCAGCAATTCTAACCATGTGGGTTCTGTCCTTGAGCCAGTTTGCAACCCATCTAGTGACATAGGGGTTTATATTTAAGCTGGTGAGCTTATCTATAATGCCCGAGTGCGGTATTGTATCGAAGGCTTTTGCGAGGTCCAGGTAGGCTGCGTGGACCACCTTCCCCTTGTCAATGGCCTTGCCTTGGTGACTGTTTCAAAGAAATCAACCAGGTTTAAGAGTCAGGATTTGTCTTTAAAGCCGAACTTGGTAGGATCCAGTGTCTGTTGGTCCCCAACATCTTTATTTAGGAGGTCCATGATGATCCTTTCCCATAGCTTTGCAGACCAAGCTAGTCAGGCTTATGGGGCGATAGTTACCAAGATCCGTTGAAGCACCACCTTTGTGGAGAGGGACCACTGCTGCTGTATGCCACTCTTTGGGTACATATCCTGTAGCAAGGCTGAGATTGAACAGTAGTTTTATGTTTGAGTTTAGCTCTTCTTGGAGTTAATGTAGGACGCAGCCCGGGACACCGTCTGGTCCCATTGATGCTGTGTTTTTTGCTTTGGAGAGGGCAGCTCTTACCTGAGCATCTGAGGGGGGGCAGCACTTTGCTGGGATAGATATTTGCCCCTTTTGGTGGGGGGGGGGGGGTTGCGCTGAACCTGTCGGCTAGGATGTTGGCAATGTCTGTGGGTTCGGTGGAATTTTTGTCACTTTGGACTAATTCTGAGCATATCTGGGAATTCCCACCCAGGCTCCTAACAACTACAGAAAGCCTTGTGATTATCCTTAGTGTCTTGTGCAATTTCTCTCTCAAAGCTGGCCTTAGACGATTTTATGAGTGCCCGTAGTTTTTTGCTAATACTGATCAGAGATGCTACCCTTTTGGGCATTTTGCTTTATCATGTAGTAGCTTCCTCCTATTGTATATAGTTTGTTTATGGCTGGGGTCCACCAGACAGGACGTCTGCCTTTGGAGGCCTGGGTCTTTGTTTCATTTGGGATTGCATGATCCATGCATTCCTGAAGGTGTTCATAGAATGTGTTTATAAAGGATTCTGCTGTCTGGGCCGTATTTTCCACAGGCCCGGGGGCTTTGAAGGATTCCACCCTGGTTTTGAGGAGTGTGAAATTTGCTTTAGAGAAGTTTTTCATTGTGATTTTCAGGGCAGGGGGTGGAGTCGGGATGTGAATATCCAGTGAGATTAGTTTATGGTCTGATCTTACTAGTGAGGGATACACTTCTGGTCTGGAGCACAGAGTCCCCATGTTGGTGATGATCAGGTCCAGTATGTTTTCCCCTCTTGTGGGAGTGGTAACAAGTTGTTCCATAGCATTTGAGTTTATAAATTCTAGGAACCTTTGGGCTAGGGTGTTGGAGCTACAGTAATGCTCCCAGTCTATGTTTGGGTAGTTGAAGTCGCCCACTATAATGGTGTTTGGAGAGACCTTCATATTTTCCAGTGTTCTCAGGAAGGCTGAGTGGGGTTCCTGGGTTTGGGAGGGTGGTCTGTAGCAGGCTATAAACTGGAAGACAGTTTCACCCACTGTTAGTTGCACATGGATAGTCTCTGATGCTTCGTGCTGTGCCACCAACCTGGAGGTGTGGGTATCTTTGACTAATATTGATACTCCCCCTCCTTTTGTGGTTCGGTCCAGGTTTTGGGGCCGAAAAGCATGGTATGAGGTATAACCTGGTAGTGCTGGGGTGCTCTCGGGAGCCCTGAACCAGGTTTCTGTTACTGCACAGATATCGATGTTCTCCATGCAAAGGAGAGTTTCAAGTGCGTGCATCTTGAAGTTTAGACTTCTGGCGTTGAGTAGCATTACTCTTAGTTTCTTATCGCTTGTGATACCTATGGAGGTGGGTTTGTCTTTTGAGCCTTGCCTAAAAGAGGCACTATGGGGGTAGCAAGAGCCTTTGCCAATATCCGAAAGCCCAGGGGTGACAGGTGCAAGCCGTCCCTGGCGAAGCATTGTGGCTTGTCGAGCATGTCATCCCAGGCTGACAGGCACTGGATCCCCTTTGAATGACACCAATACTTAAGCCAATTGTTGAAATTGATCATCTTGTCTTCAGAGTGACCTGAGTGCTTGTGTTATGTGGCGGATCCTAGCGCCCGACAGGCGGCTCACCGTGACCTTCTCCTTGTTCAGCCTGGTGAGCGGGATGTCAGTGTGCCTGACGATAGAGTCACCTATTACAAGTGTATCAGGTGTTTTTAGCCTTAAGGTCTGTGACCGTTCGGCACATTGACTTTGTGAGCTATGTGTTCCACGTGTTTTGTTTTGGAGTAGCGGTTGCTTGGGTGTCTGCTGCTTAGGCAGATTTTTATTTAGAGCCACCGAGTATGTTTTTGTGTGTTTATGTGTTTGGTTTGCTGTCGTGGTAGGTCTATGTGAGACTGGAATTGTAGTGAGAGTGTGGTTTCCTTCTCCTCCTGACTGGTTTCGCCAGTATTGAGTTGAGAGCTTAGCCTCCAGTATGGCTATATGGCTGCATCCCTCACATGTGTTGGAATTTGTTGGGAGGAGGAGAGGGTAGTCTGTGTACATGACGCAGTTGTAACATTGCCTCAAGATTCCCAGAATCACCAGCTGGACCAGAGAGGAGATTGACAACTGACCTTTGGACATGCTAGAATAGTATTGGGGATTCCTTTATAATTAAAAAAAAAAAAAAAAAAGGGCTAATGGGGAACAAGGTACTCATACTGAGTTTGTGAGGGTGTAGTGCTTTTAATTATTTAGTGCTGACATATAATTGCTTTAGTGAGCAAGTGCCAAGTAACTTAAATGCAAAAACGACAACAGTAACTTTCTTTCAAACACTTGGGCTTCGGACCAGTTGTTTTGCACTGAGAGGGTTTGTGGTCTGCACTGTAGTGGCAGAACAGGTAGCTTGCATCCTTCTAGGTTGGAAACTGCTGATTGAGGGCTCAGTGTCTGCTATTCTAAAAGTGTATTAATTCTGGTTTAAGCACTTGGGCTTTCAGGCCAGTTATTTTACATTAAGAGGGTTCGTGGTCTGCACTCTTGTGGGAGGAGAGGCAGGACTCTGCCCTTCTGAGCTGGGAATTTCTGGTTAAAGGCCTATAGTGCATGCATATCTGAACTGCTCCTTACTGAAGTTGGTGCGCCTTGTTTGCTGTGGCATAGACTGGATTCGGGCCTGCTGGATCTAGCTTTGTTTGTGTAACTTGAGCACTAATCCAGGCATTCTCTAAAGTAATCAGTTGTATTTATTACTGCTTGGTAGTAACTTGATTAAAGTGTAGCTATCATTCCAAGTCTTTTGGATTAAGCACTTGGGCTTCAGACCAGTTGTTTTACATTAGGAAGGTTTGTGGCATGCACTGAGGTGGCAGAACAGGTAGCTTTCATCCTTCTAAGTTGGGAACTGCTGATTGAGAGCCCAGTGTCTGTTATTCTTAAAGTGTATTAGTTCTGGTTTAAGCACTTGGGCTTCAGGCCAGTTATTTTACATTAAGAAGGTTCGTGGTCTGCACTCTTGTGGGAGAAGAGGCTGGACTCTACCCTTCTGAGCTGGGAATTTCCGGTTAAAAGGTTTATAGTGACTGAATATTTGAACTGTATCTTACTGAAATTGGTACACCTTGTTTGCTTGTAGCATAGACTAGATCCAGGCCTGCTGAATCCAGCTTTGTTTATATGCTTGTTGTTTGTTTGCTTGTTATTTCCCTGGAATGCTAATTCCACCTAATACGCGGCTTCTCAGCACTTCTGTGGATCACTAGTGATATATGCATTGCTTACTGTACTTATTTCACTTGAAAGAAAGTTACTGTTAGTCGTTTTTGCATTTAAGTTACCTGTAACACATTGCACTTAAGTTACTTGGCACTTGCTCGCTAAAGCAATTATACAAGTCAGCACTAAAAATTAAAAGCACTACACCTTCACTCCTCACTGGCCCTTGTTTTCAATTAAGGAATTCCCAACATTATTCTAGCATGTCCAAAGGTCAGTTGTCAATCTACTCTCCGGTCCAGCTGATGAATCTGGGAATCTTGAGGCAACGTTACAACTGCCTCATGTACACAGACAACCCTCTCCTCCTCCGAACAAATTCCAACACATGTGTGAGATGCAACCATATAGCCAAACTGGAGGCCAAGCTCTCTCAACTCAATACTGGCATGACCAGTCAGGAGGAGAAGGAAACCACACTCACAATTCCAGTCTCACATAGACCTACCACGACAGCAAACCAAACACAAACACACAAAAACATACTCGGAGGCTCTAAATAAAGATCTGCCTAAGCAGCAGAGGCCTCCAAAGCAGACACCCAAGCAACTGCTACCCCAAAACAAAACACGTGCAACACATATCTCACAAAGCCAGTGTGCCGAACAGTCACAGCCCTTAAGACTAAACAACACACCTGATACACTTTTAAATAGGTGACTATCGTCAAGCACACAGACGTCCCGCTCACCAGGCTGAACAAGGAGAGGGTCAGGGTGAGCAGCCTGTCGGATGCTAGGATCTGCCACATAACAAGCACTCAGGTCACTCCAAGGTAAGTACAAATATGACTCATTGTCCATGCTGGTGTGAATGACCTCAGACGTACCTCCCTGGACTACATGAAAGAGAGACATAAAGGAGCTCTCTGAGCATGTAGTCCAGGCCGGTATGACCCTGACCTTGAGTAGCATCTTACCCTCACCAAGAATGATGCCACAATATGAAGACAAGATGATCAATTTCAACAATTGGCTTAAGTACTGGTGTCATTCAAAGGGGATCCAATGCCTGTCAGCTTGGGATGATATGCTCGACAAGACAAGACGCTTTGCTAGGGACGGCTTGAACCTGTCAATCCTCAATATCCGAAAGCCCAGGGGTGACAGGTGCAAGCCATCCCTAGCGAAGCATCGTGGCTTGTCGAGCATGTCATCCCAGGCTGACAGGCATTGGATCCCCTTTGAATGACACCAACACTTAAGCCAATTGTTGAAATTGATCATCTTGTCTTCATATTGTGGCATCATTCTTGGTGAGGGTAAGATGCTACTCAAGGTCAGGGTCATACCGGCCTGGGCTACATGCTCAGAGAGCTCCTCTGTGTCTCATTTCATGTAGTCCAGGGAGGTACATCTCACGTCATTCACACCAGCATGGACAATGACAGAGTCATATTTGTACTTGCCTTGGAGTGACTTGAGTGCTTGTGTTATGTGGCGGATCCTAGCACCAGACAGGCAGCTCGCAGTGACCTTCTCCTTGTTCAGCCTGGTGAGCGGGACGTCAGTGTGCCTGACGATAGAGTCACCTATTACAAGTGTATCAGGTGTGTTGTTTAGCCTTAAGGGCTGTGACTGTTCGGCACACTGGCTTTGTGAGCTATGTGTTGCACGTGTTTTGTTTTGGGGTAGCGGTTGCTTGGGTGTCTGCTTTGGAGGTCTCTGCTGCTTAGGCAGATTTTTATTTAGATCCTCCGAGTATGTTTTTGTGCGTCTATGTGTTTGGTTTGTTGTCGTGGTAGGTCTATGTGAGACTGAAATTGTAGCGAGTGTGGTTTCCTTCTCCTCCTGACTGGTTACACCAGTACTGAGAGAGCTTAGCCTCCAGTTTGGCTATATGGTTGCATCTCTCACATGTGTTGGAATTTGTTGGGAGGAGGAGAGGGTTGTCTGTGTACATGAGGCAGTTGTAACACTGCCTCAAGATTCCCAGATTCACCAGCTGGACCGGAGAGGAGATTGACAACTGACCTTTGGACATGCTAGAATAGTATTGGGAATTCCTTTATAATTGAAAAAAAGGGCCAATGGGAACAAGGTACTCAATGGGGAGTTTGTGAGGGTGTAGTGCTTTTAATTTTTTAGAGCCGACTTATATAATTGCTTTAGTGAGCAAGTGCCAGGTAACTTAAATGCAATGTGCTACAGGTAACTTAAATGCAAAAACGACAAACAGTAACTTTCTTTCAAGTGAAACAAGGAAATAAGTACAGTAAGCAATGCAGATATCACTAGGGATCCACAGAAGTGCTAAAAGGCCTCGTTTTAGGTGGAATTAGCGTTTCAGAGGTTTCCAAAGGTGTGGTAATCTCTGGGAGACAAATACGCCCCTCCAGCAGGTTCTATTAAAGTCACATACCAGGTTAAGGACTTTGGAGCGAGTAACCCGTGAACTGTGTGACTTGCAGATGTGCAGCATTTCCAATAAAAGCAGGATCAGAAGTTGCCTTCTATGTAAGGCAGAGATCGCCTCCAAGTAGTCTGTATTAAACAAAAGAAAGTGAGAGTGATTTCAGACAATTCACATAGGACAGATGCTGAAGACCTTGAATTTTCCTTGTGAGGAACTTTTGTGGTCTTTCCAACTGCTGCAGGTGCTTGGAAAAGTACATAACAAAAGTAGTATTGTATTGGCCTGATGAAGGAATAGTACAGGGAGGTTATATATTTTTTTCTGGATGCAATGTCTTTACTTATGAGATGAGCAATACAGAATGCCCTTCATACCACTGTGGGGACATGGTGATCAAAGGTAAGGTTGCTGTCAAGCTGTGTGCCCAGGTCTCTCACCACTTATTGCATACTTAGGGCACAGCTACTGATGTGGCAGTTAGCAGGAACATCACTCTTACAGAAATACATTTATTTTACATAGAGTCTAAGGCCATGACCTTGGTACCAATCATTTGTTTGTGCAAGTCCTTGTAGGATACTGACATTTATTTATTTACTTTATTATTTTATTTATTTTATTTTACATTTGTTTACTGGGAAAGTCCGACTGTACACAGGTCCATTTTCAGAGGTGGCCCGGGGAGAAAAGCTCCACATTACAATACATGAGAGCAAAATGAAGAACATGCATACATATGGCATATATACACATCAGGACAACATACTGGTGATTAACATATATGTAGCACATATACACACATGACATCATGCTAGTGATTAACATTTCGTACAGTAGACAATTAAAGGTACATTTTTTTTTTCTTTTGCAGTTATAAGTTTTGTAAGGTAAATGTATATGGGTTTGGAAGCTTTCAGGGGAGAAACTGTTTATGCATAGCTGTACCCTGATAAATTCTCTTGGTATGGATTAGCCTGGTGAATGGCATGAGCATAGCCAGTTACTTAGATAGTGGGTTTTCAGGAGTTGTTTGAATAGACTAAAGGAGGTGGTAGAAGTTATTTGGCTTGGTAATTGGTTCCAGAATTTGGCAATGGTGCTGGCAAAGAGGGACTTAAAGCTTTGTTTTTGTGTTTGAAGACCGTTATAAGGTTCTGGTTACTAGATCTTAAGGCTCTAGAGGGAATGTGGGGCTGAATTAGGTGCTGTAGTTATCTCAGGAAGGTAGTAGAGTTTGTGCGCTATACAGAGTTGATTGAGTAGAAGTATACAGAGTTGATTGAGTAGAAGTATACAGAGTTGATTGAGTAGAAGTATACAGAGTTGATTGAGTAGAAGTATACGAGGCAACTCAAGCCAGTTGAGTTGCTTAAGGAATATACAGTGGTGGGACGTATATGAGGCGTCAGTAGCAAACTTGGCAATCTTGTTGTAGCAAGACTCCATTTTATTCAGGTCAGTTTGGCGGAGATTGGTTAAGATGGGAGAGGCACAGAGGAGGGTGGACAGAAGATGAGTCCTTGAGATGGTTACATTGGTGATTTTGTCAAACTACTTGTTCATGTAGAGACCGCCAAGTTTTTTTTACTAACTTTCTTAATGGTTTGTGCTATGTAGATGTTGAACCTCAGGTTGTCTATTTCTACGCCTAGCAGTTTAGTGTGTGTGTGTGTTTGGACTGATGTTTTCTTTCGAGTTAATGGTGAAATTATTTGGGGAGGAGCTCTGCCAGGGCTGAAAAGAATTAGTTTGTTTTTTTTTGGGATTAAGAAGTTTGATGTTGGTGAACCAAGTTTTGGCTAGGGTGAAGTTAATTTGGGTAAGGATTTACAGTTCACTAAGGGTAGGGGCAGCACATTTCGGCCCCAAAACCTGGGCCGAACCACAAAAGGAGGGGGAGTGTCCATATTCATTAAAGACACCCACACCTCCAGGTTAGTGGCAACGCAAGAAGCATCGGAGACCATCCATGTGCAACTAACCACAGGCAAAACTGCTATACAACTTGTAGCATGCTACAGACCACCCTCGCAATCTCAGGAACTCCATTCAGCCTTCCTGAAGACAATGGAGGATATGAATGTCTCACTAAATACCATCATATTGGGAGACTTCAACTACCCAAACATAGACTGGGTGCATTACTCAAGCCCCAACACCCTAGCCCAAAGGTTCCTGGAATTCATCAACTCAAATGCGATGGAACAACTAGTCACCTCACCCACAAGGGGAAATAATATACTTGACCTTATCATCACAAACATAGGGACAAAATGCTCAACACCAGAAGTATACCCCTCACTAGTGAGATCAGACCATAAACTAATAACCCTAGATATTCATATCCCACCTCCACCCCCAGCACAAAAGACCACAGTGAGAAACTTCTCAAAAGCCGACTTTACACTCCTTAGGACTGAAATGGTATCCTTCAAGCCCCCTGGGTCAGTGGAAATCACATCCCACACTGCTGAATCCTTCACAAATGCTTTCTACGGGCATCTCCAAGAATCCATGGATCATGCAATCCCAAATAAAACCAAGACCCTTTCCACCAAAGGCAGGCATCCCATCTGGTGGACCCCAACCATAAACAAACTTTATAACAAGAGAAGGAAGCTACTGCAAGACAGAGCAAAGCAAACTTTATAACAAGAGAAGGAAGCTACTGCAAGACAGAGCAAAATCCCATAAAGGGAAGGCATCCCTGATCAGCACTAGCAAAAAACTACGTTCGCTAATAAAATCAAAGGCCAACTTAGAGAGAAAAATCGCTTAGGACACTAAAGATAATCACAAGGCCTTCTTCAGTTATGTTAGAAACCTGGACGGAAACCCTCAGATATGTGCAGAGTTAGTTCATAATGGCAAAAAATACACTGGACCCACAGATATGGCCAACATACTGGCAGACAGGTTCAGTGCAAGTTTCTCCCCTCCCTCTCCCCCAAAAGACGAAATAAATATCTCAGTTGAATGCAACCTCCCTGAAATCTCTGATGTCCAGGTGAGAGCTGCCCTCAGCAAAGCTAAAAATACAGCATCCACGGAACATGACGGTGTCCCGGGTTGCGTGCTACGTGAACTCCTAGAGGAGCTAAACCCGCACATAAGAACACGGTTTTAATCTTAGTCTTGCTACAGGATACGTCCCTGAACACTGGCGTACAGCTACAGTGGTCCCACTCTACAAAGGTGGTACCTCTACAGACCCTGGAAACTACCGCCCCATAAGCTTGGCCAGCAAAGCTATGGAAAGGATAATTATGGAACTCAAACAAAAACATCGGGGACCTACAAACAATTGACCATACCCAGTTCGGCTTTGTAAAAGGCAGATCCTGTCTTTTAAACCTGGTGGACTTTTTTGAAACGGTCACTAGAGCCATCGATGAAGGCAAAGCAGTTCATACAGCCTACCAGAATCTGGCAAAAGCCTTCGACACAATACCCCACTCAGGCATCATAGACAAGCTCAACAGCTTAAATGTAAACCCATTTGTCACAAGATGGGTTGCAAACTGGCTAAAGGACAGAACCCACAAAGTCAGAATAGCTGGAGCTATGTCAAACTCTAAGCCAGTCACAAGTTGAGTCCCACAGGGCTCTGTCTTGGGACCCCTCTTGTTTGGCATTTATTTCTCAGATGTGCAGGCAAACATAGGGGGGTTGTGGCTGACAAAGTTCGCAGATGACTGCAAACTAGGCGCCATAGTCGACAAACCAGCTAGTCATGGCCTTAAACTAAATGTCAAAAAATGTATAGTCATCCCCTTTGGAAAAAACAAAGTACCCACAAATTACCACATAGGTGGTAATCCATTAAGTACGGAAAAAGTAATCCGAGACCCAAGTTGACAGTGACCTTATTTGACATCCACATCACCAAAGTGGTTAGAAAGACCTTCTATCTTGCCCACCTTATCATGAAGGGATTCACATCCAGATCAAAGGATGTCATTGTACCCTTATATTCCTCCCTTATCAGGCCTATGATTGAGTACAATGCCCCATTTGACATGTACCTCACCCGGCACCTGCAGCAGCTGGAGAGACCTCAAAAGTACCTTACCAAGAGGATCAAGGGTCTCCAGCATATGTCATATGCTGCCAGACTGAAAAAGCTTCAGCTCTATTCAGTTGCATACCACCTGCTCAGAGGTGATCTGTGCCTTACGTACAAGGCCTGTCCAATTCAGAATTAATGGACATGCTCCACCTCAAAAAAATCCAAATCCATCAGAGCCACGAGAGCTAAAGATCTAAACCTCAGCACAAATATAAATAGGACATGCTGGTGGGACAGATTCATAACCCAGAGGCTTCCCGCACTCTGGAACAGGATACCTGTCCATGTTAGGCAGAGACCCTCACTGACGCTCTTCAAGAGAAATCTGGATGAATGGATGGGTGATCGTAGGTTTACCCCGGGGGTCATCTCTGTCTCATTGCTAGATAAGAGGCACAGTAAACTAAATTTAATTTAAATTGTACACTTTTGTATCATTACATGGGGTGGCGAAAGCCACATACACTTTGGCTAGGCTTATAAATGCCCTAGGGCAGATAGCCTAGTACTATACTATGAAACTATGAAACATGAGGGTAGTGTCATCTGCATATTGTACTATTGAGGCAGTGTGAGGGGATGAAGAGATCCGATTTGTAAATAGAAAGAACAGCAATGGGCCAAGGATGGATGCTCGAGGGACTCGTATGGTTACTGGCAACAGGGGAGACAATTGGTCCTGCCATAGGACTGCTTGCTGACTGGCAGATAAGTAGCTGCTGAACCATGATATAGAGGAGGGACCTATTTAGGGTAGATAGGATATCAAGAAGCAGACTGTGGTTTACCATGTCAAAGGCTTTTGATAGGTCTAAGTATATGGAAGAAACAAATAGACCCTTGTTTCTGTGGTGGTTAACTATGTTGGTGAATGATAGTAGTGCTGTTGTGGTGCTATGGGAAGGTCTAAAGCCATGCTGGGATATGGAGAGTAGGTTGTTATTCTGTTACAGGTCTGCAGAGATTGATCCCTCTATTTTGACTATGTGGGTTCTATCAGTAAGCCAGTCAGCAACCCATCTAACAATACAAGGGTCGATACCTAGTTGGGTGAGTTTGTCAATGATGCCTGAGTGGGGGATAGTGTCAAAAGCCTTGGCAAAGTCTAAGCAGGCTGCATCTCCAGATTTCCCCTTGTCTATGGCCTTGGTGACTGTCTTGAAGAAGTCCTCCAGGTTTAAACAGGCATGATCTCCCCTTGACAAATCCAAACTGACTAGGGTCACATGTTTTGAGATTACTTATACCCATGTTAATAAGGTCCATTCGCTCTTTGGCCCTGCACAGGCTAGTCAAGCTAATAGGTCTATAGATCCCAGGGTCAGTGGAAGCACCACCTTTCTGCAAGGGGATAACAGCAGCAGTTTTCCATTCAGCTGGGACAAAGCCAGTTTTTATACTATGACTGAAAAAGAAGAGTACCCAATGGTTTTGCCAACTTTGTTGCAGCCAATGTAGGACACAGTCTGGGATGTTACCAGGTCCCACATATGCTGCGTTTTTGACCTTAGAAAAGGTATTTATGACATGTTCTTTAGAGACACAAGGTAGGGGGACAGGTGTTAGGGCTATTATGGGGTACGTGTGACAGGAACAAGGGTGATGTTTTCACAGAACATGTCTGCTAACAGGTTAGTTATGCCCACAGGCTCAGTAAATGTGACATTAACTACCTATTCGGAACAAATCTGGGCCTTTCCTTTTAGTTTACGGATGCAACTAAAGAATGCCTTGTGGTTGTCCTTAGTTGAGGAAGCCAATTTAGATTTGCAATTTGCTTTACAGGACTTCACAATAAGTCCTATTTACTTGTTTAAGCTAAAGGGGAGAGTTTCTCCATTTAGGACTTGCTCCCTCTTACTCTTAGCAATTTCTTCCTCTTATTGTAAAGCATGTTAATGGCAGTTGTCCACCAGGCATGTCTGCTCTTCCTTGAGAAGCTTGTTTTGGTCCCATCAGGTACAGCTGAGTCAATGCAGGTATACAGGTGTTTGTATAAAGCATTAGTTTAGAACTTGGCATAGTCTTCAGTTCCATCTGAGGGGAGGTGCAGTAAAAGTTATTTATACCATCCCATAAGAGATTATAATCTGCTTTGGAGAAATGTTTAGTTACTACTGGGGGGGGGGTCAGGTGTGAAAGTTGCTTCGAATGAGACCGATTTGTGGCCAAATCTCACCAGGGAAGCTCACATAGTGGGGGTGCTACAGTGGTCTCCCATATTGGTAAGCACCAGATCTAGGATGTTGGCACCCATTGTGGGGGTGTCAACCAGCTGGTCCAGGGCATTGGAGTTAATGAAGTTGAGGAACCTTTGGGCAAGTGAATTTGAGCACAAGTAATTCACCCAGTCAATGCATGGATAGTTAAAGTTGTCCAAAACCATGGTGTTCAGATGCATCTTGATAAACACAAGTAGATCCAAATAGGCAGAGTGGGTATTATGCTTCGCGGAGGGGGTTCTGTAGCAAGCAATAACTTGAACAGGTGTCCTACCAACACAGTTAACTGCACCTGAGGTATCTCCAGGGTATTATCCTGTTTAACCAATCTGGAGATATATTTATCTTTAATGAATATTGATACACTGTCTTCTTTAGTTTTCACACTTTCCACACGTTCAGACCACAAACAGAAAGAGATATAACCTGGTATGGCTGGGGTGCTTTCCACAGCCTTGAACTAGGTCTCTGCGACTGCACAAATGTGTGCATCTTCCAAGTTGAGAACTGCTTCCAGTGAGTGCAGTTTCTGGTTAAGACTTCTAATGTTTAGCAGCATAACCTTGAGATTGTTTTTAGATGAAGATTCTACGTTGGGAAGTTTGCCCTTGAAACACTGCCCAATAAAGGCACTATGGGGTGGCAAGGGCATTATCCAGTAGCTGAAATCCCAGGGGTGACAGACGATGACCATCTCTGGCAAAGCATTGAGGCATGTCAATCATGACATCCCAGGCTGACAGATACCGGATCCCCTTAGAATGACAGAGAGCACCCCTGCAATACCAGGCTACAACTCTTACCACACTTTTCGGCTACCAGACCAGAATGGAAACACTAAAGGTGAAGGAGTGTCCATATTCACAACACCAGGCTAGTTGCCCAACACAATGCATATGAAATTCTCCAGGTGCAACTAACACTAGGTAAGACTGCAATACAAATTGTAGCTTGCTACAGATCTCCCACCATGCTCCAATATTCTCACTACACCTTTCTAAACATACTGGAAAATATTAACATACAACCAAACACCCTAATACTGGGTGATTTCAACTATCCTGCCATTAACTGGGAAAACTTGTTTACCAACACCTTTGCCCAACGGTTCTTGGAATTAATAAATTCCAATGCCCTGGATCAACTAATCCTTATTCCTACCAGGGGCTCCAATATCCTAGACCCGGTCATTACCAACATGGGAAATCAATGCTCAACACCTATGGTCACCCCCTCGTTGGTCAGGTCTGACCATAAGCTAATCACCCTTGACATCCACATCCCATGCCCCCCAGTAAGGGGACCTCCGTAAAAAACTTCTCCAAAGCCAACTTCATGCTACTCAAGTCAGAAGTGACAAACTTCATGACACCCATGCAGACAGGAAATGAAAATTCGACTGCTGAATCCTACACTAAGGCACTGTACGAGCACATCCTCTCATGCATGAATCGTGCCATCCCAAACGGAACCAAGACGCTCTCCTCCAAAAAAGGAAGCCAATCCCTTGCAATAAACAAACTTTACAACAAAAGGAAGAAACTGTTGCGGAAGAGAGGAAAATCCCATGATGCAAAAATTCCCTCAGTCTCAGTAAGAAGCTGAGATCCCTCATAAAATCCTGCAAAGCTAGTTACGAAAATAAAATTGCCAAAGAATCCAAAGACAACCATAAGGCATTCTATAGCTATGTCAAGAATCTAAATGGCAATGCTCAGATCTGCTCTGAGCTACAACAGAATGGCATTAAATATACTGATCCCAAGGATATTGCTAATATCCTGGTAGATCGATTCAGTGCAAACTGCACCCCATAAAGGGCCCATCTTAATACCGAAATATTGTCAAATTCCGATAATAAACGGCCACACAGGTAAAAAATTGCGCTCTCCAATGCTAAGAATACAGCACCCATGGGACCAGATGACATCCCAGGCCGAGTACTACAAAACGAACTGGCACCTCACCTAAGTGTCATGTTTAATCATAGCCTCACCTCAGGCTTCGTGCCCATTGAGTGGCGCACAGCTACAGTTACCCCACTCCACAAGGGGGGATCCACCTTGGATCCCGGGAACTACTGCCCCATCAGTCTGACAAGCCTGATCTACAAGGCCATGGAACTTATAAACAAAGACATTGGCAACCTTCAAACACTGGACCCCCATGCAGTTTGTGTTCGTGAAGGGCAGATCTAGTCTCCTGAACCGGACTGACTTCTTCCAATCAGTCTCCAGAGCCGTAGACAAGGGTAAGGTGGTCCACACAGCCAATCTGGACCTCGCCAAGGCCTTTGACACCATCCCCCACTTTGGAATCATAGATAAACTTACTAAGCTGGGCATAAATCCATAAGTCACTCGATGAGTTGCCAACCGGCTTACTGACAGAACCCACACTGTGGAAGTAGCAGACTCCAAACCCAGCTCCAGACAAGTGCAGTACCTCAGGGTTCAGTCCTGGGACCACTCTTGTTTGGCATCTACTTCTCTGAAGCACAGGCCAACACTAAGGGACTCTGGCTAGTAAAGTTAGCAGATGACTGCAAACTGGGAGCCATTACTGAATCCCCAAATTATGTGGATATTCTACAACAGGGCCTTACAGAAACCGATGCTTGGTGCCAGAGTCATGGGCTCAAGCTCAATGCGAAGAAATGTATAGTTATCCTCTTTGGGAAAACACATGTACCCATGAATTACCACATAGGTGGCAGTACACTAAACACCAAAAGTGTACGAACAGACTTGGGGACACAGGCTGACAGTGGTCTCACCTTAGATAACCACATCGCCACAAGTCAGGAAATCCTTCTATGTGACACACCTCATCACTAACGGCTTCGCATCCAGAAAAAAAGGAGGTCATTGTCCCACTGTACCCATCCCTCATTAGACCCATTATAGAATACTGTACCCATCCCTCATTAGACCCATTATAGAATACAACGCCCCCATTTGGTATGTACCTCTCAAGACATCTGCAACAACTAGAAAGGCCTCAGAAATACCTCACTAAAAGAATCACAGGCCTAAAGCAGATGCCCTATGATGACAGTCTAAAAAAACTCCACCTATACTCTGTTGCCTATCGTCTACTCAGAGGCAATCTCTGCTTAACATACAAGGCCATGTCAAACCCAGAGCTGTTGGACATGCTACACAAAGAAATCCCAAACCCTCAGAGCCACACACTCCAGGGATCATCACAATGAACAAAAACATGCTGGAGGGATAGGTTCCTGACCCAGAGACTTCCCAGACTCTGGAATAGACTACCCATACATGTCAAGCAGAGTGCCTCTTTGGCCCTCTTCAAAAGGAACCTTGACGATTGGATGGTAGATAGGAAATTCACACCGGGGATAACGTCAGTCGCCCTGCTAGACAGGGGTCCATGGAAGTAAACACTGTGGGAAGAAATAGCCAGGGAATTGTTATGGCTAGGCTTGTACAGGCCCTAGGGCCGAAAGACTTCAATGGGTTCATAGGTTGGTACTAGGCTACCATTTTTGTTTGCATCGAAACATCCTAGGTGAAAATAAAATGCTGCTCAAGGCTAGGGACATACCTGCCTGACACACATAGTTTGAGAGCTCAGTCTCAGGTTTTGTGTTTTACCTTAAGGGCTTGACAGGTGAGACACTGGTGCGTGAGCTATTGTGTTCTGCAGAGGAAGTATTGTGTGTACCGTGCTTGTGTTTGGGAAGTATCTGGTGTTTAAGTTTCTGGTGAGGACCTCCACATGTATAGGTGGGTTTGGGTGGAGTACGGGTGAGATGCACATGCGGACAACAAGCTCATCATCATATGTACTGACTATTCTGTGAGACAGCATGGCTTCAAGGTTCTTAACACAGTTGCATCTCTCACATGTTGAGTTTTTGTGGACTAGGAGGAGAGAATTGTTGCTGAACACGAGACAGTTGCTGCACTGCCTCAGGATGCCCATGTTGACCAAGCTGGCTAGGAAACTGTGGGAAATTGCCCATCCATAGTGTTAGGTAAATTTATATGGTCAGGAAAAGAGATCACACTTAAGAATGGCTAGTGGGTGAGAGGTGTGTTGGTACCTCAGACCAGGCTTAGTGTTCGACCTGAAAGAGGAGCGGGGCCAGGAAAAATATCTGGAACACCACAAGCCAAGTGCTAAAGGAAAATTTAACTAGCAAAACATTTGTGTCTATAACCATCAATGGTAACCATCGCTATGTGGCAATGCACTCAGGTGCGCTACACGCAAACAAGCACAAACGCGAGGCTTAAATATAAAAAGAAATAACTCAACTCAAAGTAGCCAGTAAGGACGCTCTCTCTAAGCTCTAGTCCAATCACTCTCAATTAAATTGAACACAGGCAGCACTCTCCTCTCACAAGGGTGCAGAAGGACCTACTCCAATAAAGATGGTTTGAATTTGATACTCAGAATTACAAAAACAGACCCAGAAACAGCAAACCAATAAAAGTGCTATGCTACAGCTGAACTAGTACAGTATACAGTAAAATGTGGCAAAAAGCAAAGTAAAATGCAAACATAAATTAAAAGTGTAATATAAGAACAAAAACAGCCATTTATTGTTAGTCGGAAACAACGGATGCCTCAGATCTTTCATTATCTCAGTGAAGAACTGGTTTTAGTGCTATAGTGATACCAGTCTAGATTAGATAAATCTAGCCTATTCTCCAAAATGCAGAAGTACTAGAAATTAAAAGTGCAGAAAATCGCAGTCACAACAGCATAAAGCACTTTACTTAACTAAGGGGCAGTTCAGTAGAGTACTTCCACAAGAGTGTAGACCACCAACCTTCCTAGTGTGAAAACTGGTGTAGAACACAAAAGTGCTTAAACCAGAACTAAGACTCTCCAGAACAACAGGTACAATAAGCCTTCAACCAGCAATTGCCAGCTCAGAAGGGCAGATGCTACCCCTGAAGCCCAAGTCCTTAAACCAAAACCAAGAGGCTTAGAATAAATTGCAATTTAATCAAGCTATCAACAAGCTGTAAAATATAATAAATGCAATAACACTTAAGAACAAGTAGCAAAAACAAAAAAGGTACTTTTCCATTTAACCCCTACCACTTGGCACGGCTAGAATTTCAGAAGCCTTGATTCATTAGTGATATTCTGCGCACATTAAAGCTATTGTTGCATGTCATTACACAACATCTCGCCTTTCGTTGTGTCACTCACAAATTTTGGCCAATACCCATTGTGTCATACATTCTACTGTACAAAGTTGAGCGGTATACCGCCAGCATGTCAGTGTATGTAGAAAAAGGGACACAAGCTGTGTACTGAGAACTGTAAAATATGGGACAGTCAACACATTTAACCCTGTTAAAAACCATCTTATCCCATCCTTTCACAGACTGCTTTTCGCTTTGTGCAACACAATCTATGCACGTATCCAGAAGGTTGGCCACTGCTTCATTTTAACAGTGCATATGTCACCTGGACTAAATTTCCAACCTGGAAAGTGGGTTTTAAGCTCCCACACCTGCAGTCCTACAATTTAACTATCTGCGGCTTAATTTGTCAGCTGGTTGCAGCAGTAGGTGGGCCTGGGCGAGAATGGGTTGCAACTTATCTCCGTTCCTGGAAGCTGCATAGCGCAAAACTGAAAGAAGAATGGACTAGTTATGGCTGGGTCATCACCCCCTGAAGGACTGAAACGGATTGTGCTATCAGACATTCACGTGTGCAACTAAACTTAGCGTGTGGATCTACTTTTTTTTTTTTTTTTTTACCAAAGGGAGAAACATTGTAGGGTTACAACCTGTCGCACCAAGCCAAGTGTTAGGAGTTTAACGGAAAAGTACCCAAAATAAATTTGTAATGTATGAGGAAACACAAATACAGTATACCAGCTGAATAAAGTAAAATTTTAAGTAGAAAGAGAAAAACGATAACTGAAGGTTAAGAAACTAAGGCCTGCCCAAATAATCTCAGTGTATTCAGTATAATGAGATGATGCAATGGGAGTGGGAGGATTATCCAACATCTAATTTATAGTAGAGACAGACAACTCAAAAGCCACTATGTTTTAAGAATACAACAATAGTTGGGTGGGAAAAATGAAACTGAGATGGAGATTACTACCACATAGGCGGAAACCCATTAAGTACAGAGAAAGTTTAGGGACCTGGGGACCCAAGTTGATAGCAATCTCTCCTTTGAAAACCACATTGCCAAAGTGGTTAGAAAGACCTTCTACATAGCCCACCTCATCACGAAGGGTTTCACATCTAGATCAAGAGAGGTAATCGTGCCCCTTTATTCATCCCTCATCAGGCCCATCATAGAATACAATGCCCCTTTTGGAATGTACCTTACCAGACACCTGCAGCAATTAGAAAGACCCCAAAAGTATCTCACCAAGAGGATCAAGGGTCTCAAACAGATGCCATATACTGCTTGGTTAAAAAAACTCCAGCTCTACTCAGTTGCATACCGCCTACTTCGAGGTGATCTATGCCTGACATACAAAGCTATGTCAAATCCAGAATTAATGGACATGCTCCACCTCAGTAAATCTAAATCCCTTAGAGCCACACGCTCAAGGGACTTGAACCTCAGCACAGAAATAAATAGAACTTGCTGGAGGGACAGGTTCATAACCCAGAGGCTATGTTCAGCTATATCCAGTTCATGTGAGGCAGAGCACCTCACTGAATCTCTTCAAGAATCTCGATAAGTGGATGGGGGGGGTCATAGGTTTGTCCCAGGGATTACTCCCGTGTCACTATTAGACAGAGGCACAGTATACTCACATCAAGGGGTGGCGTAAGCCATACAGAATCGGGCTAGGCTTATAATTGCCCAAGGGCAGATAGCCTAGTATGAACCTATGAACCTATTATTTATTTATTTTTACATTTGTTGACCGGGCTAGTCTAGCTGGATATATGTCCATTTTAAGTAGAGGCCCGGGGAGAAAAGCTCCAAGCACGAACAGTGACAAAATAAAATTATACAAGGACATGATAAAAGCACAATACAGAGGCAGCATTGTTCAACAGAACACTAAAAATTATAGACCATAAAAAATGTTACTAAAAGTTATACTAAACAATATATCAAACACACTAGAAGCTGTGAGCACAATTCAGTTAAGAAAGAAAGAAGTTATATTTGATAGTCATGTTGAGAAGAAAAAAAAAAGAGTAACAATTAGTTTTGGAGGCATAGGTTAGAAGAATAGAGCAGGAAGGGGGAAAGGATATTAGTCTGGGTTAGCACCCCTGCACTAAAGAACATCCTAACCCCTTACTCCAACCTAAGCTCTCTTCGCTCATCTAACAAACTCTTAATACAAACTTGCAAGTCCCATAACCTAGGCGGCGATTCACTGTACTCCGATATTATTGGCAAGGTATGGAATTCTCTTCCCCATAAGCTTACGTCCTTACAATCACTAGCACTATTCAAAAAAGAACTAAAAATCCAGTATAAATCACATTGGCTCTGTCCATGTACAAACCCTGACTAACTTTCACATGAGCAATTCCTACAAGTAGGCAATTTCTGTATTATTCAACTAAGTGTGAATTAACCTGAATGTAATATAATGTAATGTTATCATTTGTACCTTCTATTGTGATAATCTTCTCACTCTGAATACAATGCGATATGTCTATGTACCTTGATTAACCCTGTTGGAGCTTTTCTCCCCGGGACTCCGCTGAAAATGGACATGTATCCAGTCGGACTATCCCGGTCAACAAATGTAAAATAAATAAATAAATAAATAAAATAGTACATGGACAAAGCCAATGTGTTTTCAGATGCTCTTTAAGATGTTTTTTTAAAGAGGGAAGTTGAAGCAAGGGTTGATAATTCAAAGGGAAGCTGATTCCAGTTTTTGCCTGCAGTGTTTGAGAAAAGTGAATCACCAGCTTTGTTGTTAGATTATAAAGATCAAAATAGAAGTAAGGATTCCTGCAATATCAGGAACCCCTGAAAATAAGTTCACTAGCCCTAACAAATGTTCACAACACTCAAAAGATTTGCAAACCTTAGAAATACTTTGGCAAAATCAGAACAGCTTTTTGCAGAATACTGTTAAAAACAGCGTAAAAACATTAGAGCCTGACAAACGGTAATAAATTTAACAAAATACATAAATGCAGTACAGAACTGTTAAATATCACTGAAACGGTCACATCACGTGGAAAAAGGAAATATTCCTATTATTATCTTTGTATTTCCAGATTGCAGCCACAGGTGAACAGCCAAGCACCGGGAAATCTGAAAGACCACCGGCAAGCTTCCAATTAAAGTTTAACCATGTCGTCAAATGTAAAACCCAAAGACTTAACTATAAATGGATTTAATTTTCAACCTCTCAGCACCAGAATAGCTTTAACAGTAATAAATGACACTCGATTATTAGCCACCGCCCCCCCCAGTAAAACATTCTTTACAACACTCATTATAAAATAGGGAGCCAAAAATTCAACAGCCAAGAAGCATACATTTCAACTAAAAACTAGTTGCTGTTATTAGATATTTGGAAACTACTTAATCTTGCTTAACAGTTTTAGTCGTGTGATCTACCCATAATACAAATTATTCGGAATAGCTGTTTGCATATCATGTTACGAATACTGTACTAACGTGGTTTAAACTCATGCACACCTAAAGGTGACAAGTGCCGGTGTACTAATTACGTCAAACACACGAGACGGTGGGAATTTTAAAGAAACCATCATATAAAGTTTACACACAGAAAATTGGTCCGAAATGAATAAAATATACAAATAAAAAGATGTAAAGTATTTAGGCATTTGAAGCAATTTCCCCCAAAACACAAGAGGGGGCAAGGACGATGTCCCAAAAAATAATGTGAAATGTGGTGGCTTCACCCATCTGATCTCAACTTGATGGGGCATACTCTGTTTTAAAATAAGCACAAATGTACATTTTTTCTTTGAAAAAAACATAAGATTGCTACATATTTAGGTATTACAAGCTATCAGACATTTGATCAATCGCACATTAGCAGGAAAAATTAAGTTTTCAGCAATGGTCACAATCAATATAAAACAACGCACCTTACACAGCTGCTGCCCCTGGGAAAGCTCCTCAAAAGGGAAACGCTGATTACATTTAGTACACGCATACAGTGCCGAAGCCATTCTCTTATCCTCCAAAATCAAAACTTGAAACACAGTACCCTTCCTCAAAACAAAAGACTTCAATAGAATAACAAAATAGGCGCCACTGACAAACAACGACTCCAAGACTAAAATTAATCCAGAAAGTAAACCAGCAGATAGAAACAAAAATCAAAGTACTACTCCGGAGTGTTTTGGTTATTAGAAACACAAACAAACGCGCACTCAAGATCCCTTATTTTCTTTTTTTTGGGTTCCGCGGCGTCACTTCGTAAAAACACAAACCGGATACAAACAGAACGAAACAAAAAGGAAGGGCGGAAACACCAATCGGCGACTTGAATACTCAGGCGGGAAGTCGCTTTGAAACCTGTATAAGCAATCGGAGCTACTCAGGATTGTTCCGCCCTGTGACGTAATGATCGGTTTCCGAGTCAGTTGTAATAAGCGTACGGCCGGCGGAGGCTATAAAAAAAGTTTTAGGCCCTTTGTTTGCTTGACTGTGTTATTAGCAGTCATTTTCACTGCTGTAGTATTTCCTGTTTATATTTGCACATTTTATTATGTAATGACCCACTTAGCTAAGTTAACAAAGGTAGTAGTAGTAAAAAGTCACGTGTTAATATTCATACTCCAAGAGTCTGCTAATTTAACACATTACAGTAGACAACTTTATTGTTATGTTGCCAGGTCCATATACCCTATTTCTATGTGTTGTTGCTATTGTCTGTCAGATGTTCTGGCAGCGTATGTTGCTTGTTTTTTCCTCCCATTTCGCTCAGGTTGTTTAACTCCATGAACACTTCAATGTAAACTGACAAGTGGTTGTAGGAGGTCTGTTAGTAGTCGGGATACATTGAACTCGGGAAGTTTGGTCTGCAGAAAGGAAGGCAGTCGATATTTGTCAATGGCGTATTCCCCTGCAAAGGTATAGTATATATATTTTTTAGATAATTAGATGACAGTATTTATAAAACGACAGAATTTAGACTCTGTATTCTGTGACTGTTTCATAGTCCGTCAGTTCTTGACAGTTTCACTTTTGTCTCTTTCTTGAGCTATTATTTTGTACTTGCACAATATTATGAATGGTGTTGTGTGCAACTGTTGTATAAAACAACTTTATTATATTGGCTTATTCATTGTCCTGCAATAAACCGTGTTCCACTTCATGTTGAAAATGTAAGTAAACTGCGGAAGCAAAAACTTCTGTTTTGTATCAGGTTTATAGTTTAGTACTAAGCTAACTGCCCTTGCGAGCCATTTTAAGCTTAGCCAATTATCCCTTGTGAGACTCAAACTCTGCACCTTGTGTTTATAAGACACTTTAGCCACATCTTTTAGTAAACGTTATTGCAGTAATATTCTTTAAAAGTTACCAGTTAAAAACAAATACGTTTCACCTTAGAATGTGGCTTTTCATAAAAGCTATACAATTTGTGTTACAGCGTAAAACCAACACGGCGTATATTTGGTTTACGCAAGAGTTGTATTTAGTGTCTCATCTTTTGATAATTTTAATTGAACATGAGAGCAGACAGAAGTTACAATATCAAGCCGTTGAAAATTCTTTTTGGTGAGGGTACTTCGGTAATCCATATATCTACAGCGCCAGATTAAAGGTTTGCGTGTACACATTCTTCAGTATAACCTAATCTTCTTTTTAATACTTTTGAGTTATTTGTGACTTAGACAAACTTAAATAAAGCATATTAACCAGTTTATATTTAGAAACATTATACACAACATGACATTGTATAATATAATATCAAACCAACATTTCATAAATTGTTCAGTTCTTGCTCTCTCTTAAATCTCAAGAGCTGCACAGTTGTGGGCATTGAAGTAGGACTCGCGTAAGCTTTCCAAATTAGTTTAATGCTACAACATTCTGTTAATCCACCCCAGTTACACATCTTTTAGTGAAATATCACGTTTTGATACAATTGTTTTCTTATCTACGTGAACATGTAATATTCATAGCTGCCCAACTTGTGGATGAGGGTTAAGCAAGCTTGCTTGTATGTTCGATATGTCTTATGTTAGTAACTGATAATGTATTAATGGCTAGCAATACATGCAGCACAAATTGAAATTGTGAGGCTCGCCTTACTTGATGCTGTATTTGTTTTCTCGGAGGTGAAATAGTGTAAACACCAAGTTTGCTCTTGACCACTTTAAAAAAAAAAAAATCTATTGTGCAGTTTAAATTTTAATGTCTGTCTTCATAGTTTGTAATATTTCAAAATGTACCTTCATATTGTCAGTGCAGCCATATTACTGTAGCATTGTATTTTAGCTAAGACTTCTGTGTCCTTCCAGTCATTGAGATTTCTAAATAGTATGTCTGTCACTTTAAGTTGTTTGTTATTGTATAGCCACCTGTTCCTCATGTTCGCAGGATAGGGCTGCCATAGGGACCTTATTCTCCTTATCTTTGCTTCCCTAGATTTATTGAACGATAATGTTTTAAGTTCTTTGAATTTCTACTTTGAGAATACTTGCATGTGCCTTTGGTTGGTTGACGTATTGATTGATGTATGTTAAGCACTCTGAATCTCTACTTTGAAGACCATTCTAGAAGGTGCCTGCACCACTTTTTTCCCAGTGGAAATGTACATTTTCGTTTTTTAGTTACATTAGCAAAATTACTTTTGTGAAGTACAATTTCTTTCCTACAAGAACACTGTACTTGTACTTTGTTAGCTAGAGGTGTCAAGTTTATTTTGTTGAACGTCTGGGCTGCTAACTTAGCTGTGAAATAGCATTCGTGGAGGAGTGTGTTCATATTTGATCCGTCAACGACTTGTGTAGCATCTGTAGTAGGAGATGGGACAAGGCTGCATAAAGTTGTCTGGTAGAGCATTCATTGGCCAGTGGTATGAAAATGTAATGGGAAGAATAGCACGAGTGCTAGTAAGAATGGTTCCAAGGAAAATGGTCAACATCGGTGTCAGTGGCTCAAGAGGCAGCATGATTGTTGCTGCGCGATCACATGGCTGTGAGTTCCAGTCCCATTGCAGGGAAATGGGTTCATTTTCTATTACTTACACTGCAGTGTCGTGTTAGTGGTACTGCATTCGTTTGTGCCATCCTTCAGATGAGACATTAAACCAAGGTCCCATTGGTCTGCCTTAGTGGTAGCTTAAGATCTGATGGTACCTGTTAAAATGAGTAGGGGATTTAACACGCTATCTTTTTACTTGCTCAAAATAAACAGTTTTCCTGGAACTTTTTTTTTTTAGCCTGACATGCTACAGTGTACTAATCCCATGGAAGATACCACAATCAATCCTTTTCTTTAACACTTACAGGTTCATAGGTAGGTACTAGGCTGTCTGCCCGAGGACATTTTTAAGCCTAGCCAGAGTGTCGGCTTTCGCCACCCACTGAGCATCTGTCAAGCAGAGCCAATGAAGTGATCCAAGGGGTATATTTTTTTGTTACCCATCCACAAGTCAAGGCTTCTCCTTGAAGAGTGTTAGTGAGGGGCTCTGCCTAATGTAGTTAGGAATTTTGTTCCAAAGCATGGGGAGTCTCTGTGACGGGAATCTATTCCTCCAGCATGTTCTATTTATTGTTGTGTGGAGGTTTAGCTTAGAGTGCGTGGCTCGCAGTGACATGGATTTTGTTTAGGTGGAGCATGTCCATCAATTCTGAGTTGGACATGGCTTTGTAAATCAGGCAGAGATCACCTCTGAGTAAGCGATATGCCACTGAGTACAGCCAGAGTTTTTCCAGTCTGGCTGCATAGGACATATGTTTGAGGCCAGTAATCCTCTTGGTGAGATGCTTTTGTGGTCTTTCCAGCTGTTGGAAGTGTCTTGTGAGGTACATCCCAAATGGGGCATTGTACTCTATGATGGGTCTGATGAGTGACCAGTAGAGGGGTACTATAACCTCTTTATTTCTAGATGCGAACCCTTTAGTAATTAGATGGGCTACGTAGAAGGATTTCCTAACTACTTTGGCGATATGATTGTCAAAGGAGAAATTACTATCTACCTGGGTCCCCAGATCTCTTATTACCTCTTCTGTCTTAAGGGGGCTGCCACCTATGTGGTAATTCGTGGGTGCTTCGTTTTTCCCAAACGGGATGACTATGCATTTTTTGGCCTTTAGCTTGAGGCCATGACTGACAGCAGGTGTCTGACTCAGTAAGGCCTTTTTGAAGGATGTCCATGTCAGCTGGAGAGTCAATTAAGGCTCCCAGTTTGTAGTCATCGGCAAACTTGGTTAGCCATAGTCCTCCTGTGTTTGCCTGTACTGAGAAATGCATGCCGAACAGTAGGGGTCCCAGAACCGAGCCTTGTGGGACACCACTAGTGACTGGTTTAGAGTCTGACCCAGAGTTCTGTCTGTAAGCCAGTTGGCAACCCATTTTGTGACGTAGGGGTTTATGTTCAGGCTGGTGAGTTTTTCTATAATACCCGATTGAGGAATGGTGTTGAACGCCTTGGCGAGATCAGGGTAGGCCGTGTGAACCACCTTTCCCTCTTGTCTGGTCTTGGTGACTGTCTCGAATAAGTCAGCCAGGTTTAGTAGGCATGATCTGCCCTTAACAAAGCTGAACTGGGTTGGGTCAATGTTTGGAGGTTCCCAATGTCTTTGTTAATGAGTTACATGATGATGCGCTCCATAGTCTTGCAGACCAGGTTAGTCAGGCTTATGGGGCGATAGTTACCAGGGTCAGTTGTGGCCCCTCCTTTGTGGAGTGGAATAACCATTGCTGTTCGCCATTCTATGGGCATATGTTGCCTGTGGAGAGGCTGAGGTTGAACAGCGTGTTTAGGTGGGTGGTTAGTTTGTTCTGTAGTTTGTGCAAGACACAGCCTGGGACATCATCTGGCTCCATTGATGCTGTGTTTTTGGCTTTTGAAAGGGCTGTTTTCACCTGTGCTTCTGTGATTTACGGGACACTACACTTTTCCGGTATTGTTGTGGGCCCTTTTGAAGGTGAGAGGGAGGTGAAGTTTGCATTGAATCTATCTGCCAGGATATTGATAATATCGATAGGTTCAGTATATTTTGTGCTATTTTGCACTAGCTCAGAGTATATCTGTGAGTTGCCACTTAGATTCTTGACATAGCTAAAGAAGGCTTTGTGGTTATCTTTTGAATCCTTGGCTATTTTTCTTTCAAAGCTAGCCTTGGATGATTTTATGAGGGACCTTAGTTTCTTATTGATACTTATCAGGGATATCTTTCCTTCGGATTTGCTTTTTTTCTTAACTAGTTTCCTCCTCCTGTTGTATAACCTGTTTATGGTAGGGGTCCACCACACTAGTTTCCTTCTCTTAGGGGAGTGAGTCTTGGTCTTGCTAGGGATAGCACGATCCATGCATCCTTGTAGGTGCTTATAGAGTGCAATTGTAAAGAATTCTGCATCTTGGGCATTGTTATCCTTTAGCGTGGGGGCTGTGAAACTTACCACCTCTGCCTTAAGTAAGGTGAAGTTTGCTTTAGAAAAGTTTTTCACTGTGGTTTCCTTGGTTGGGGATGGTGGTGGGGTGTGGACATCCAGAGTGATTAGTTTATGGTCTGATCTAACCAGTGACGGGTTGACCTCTGGTACAGGACACCTGTTGCCCATGTTGGTGATGACCAGGTCCAATATGTTGTGGCCTCTGGTAGGGGAGTTTACCAGCTGATCCAGGGCATTTGAGTTGATAAATTCCAGGAAGCGCTGAGCCTGGGAGTTTGTACTAAAGTAGTTTTCCCAGTTAATGGTAGGGTAATTGAAATTGCCCAATATCAGAGTGTTCGGTAGGACCTTCATGTTTTCCAGTGTCTCCAGAAAGGCGGAGTGGTGGTCCTGGGTCATGGAGATCCTGGGTCATGGAGGGTGATCTGTAGCAGGCCGCAATTTGCATTGCAGATTTGCCCAATGTTAGTTGCACATGGATGATCTCAAAGGTATTGTGCTGCGCCACTTAACCCAGAGGTGTGAGTATCCCTGATGAATATGGATACACCCTCTCCTTTGTGTTTCGGTCCATGTTCTGTGGCCAAAATGTGTGGTATGAGTTGTAGCCCAGTAATGCTGGAGTGCTCTCTGGAGCCTTAAACCAGGTTGCAGTTACTGCACAGATGTCTACGTTCTCCATACTTAAGAGTGCTTCAAGCGCATGCATTTTGAGTTGTTAAACTCCTGGCGTTGAGTAGCATAATCCTCATTTTTTACTTGTGCTGTTAATGGTAGTGGGTTTGAATTTTGAGCCTTGTCTAAAAAAGGCACTATGGGGGCAGCAAGAGCCTTGGCCAGTATTCGAAAGCCAATGGGTGACAGGTGCAAGCAGTCTCTTGCGAAGCAACGCATCTTGTCGAGCATGTCATCCCAGGCTGACAGACACTGGATCCCCTTTGAATGACACCAGAAGTTTAGCCAATTGTTGAAATTGATCATTATTTTCTTTGTACTGAGGTATCATTCTTGGTGAGGGCAGGATGCTACTCAGGGTCATACCCACCTGATCTACATGATCAGAGAGCTCTTCCATGTCTCCATTTAGTCTGGGGAGGTGCATCTCTGGTCATTCACACCAACATGAACAATGACAGTCATATTTGTACTTGTTCTGGAGTGACCTGAGTGCTTGTGTTAGGTGGCGGATTCTGTCTCCCGATAGGCAGCTAACAGTAACCTTCTTGTCCAGCCTAGTGAGTGGGGCATCTGTGTGCCTGACTATTGAGTCGCCTATTACTAGTGTGTTAGGTATGTTATTTCACCTTAAGGGCTGCGATTGTGCAGCACATTGATTTTGTGTTTTATGTGTTGTCTGATTTGCGACGGGAGGTGCAGGTTTTGTGGGTGTCTGCTTTGGAGCTGTCTGATGCTTTTGCAGGTTTTTATTTAGAGCTTCAGAGTATAATTTTGTGTATTTGTATACTTTTTGCCAGTGCTGGTTTAGTAGGTCTATGTGAGGCTGGAGGTGTGGTGCAAGTGTTAACCTTCTCCTCATGACTGTTTGTTCCAGTCTTGGGTGGAGAGACCTTGGCCTCCAGTTTGGCTGTATAATTGCATCTCTCACATATGTTAGTGTGTTGTGGTAGGAGGAGAGGGTTGTCTGTGTACATGAGGCAGTTGTAAGATTGCTTCAGGATACCCAGATTCACCAGCTGGACTGGGAGAATGCACCTGAAGTTGCCCTTTGGTCATGCCTGAATAGTAGGTGAGCTGCTTAGTCGCTTGGTTGGTGAGGGGTGGATAAAAGAGCCTTGACCTGCTGGGTAGTGAAGTGTCTGGGTATATTGGTGCTTGCTATTAGGTCTGAGCAAGTGCTGGACTGTAGTATGCTTTTTGAGTGCTTAGGTTGAGAGTTTGACTAATTTCAAATGAGAAACTGAAGAGGAGACTTGGTGGCGCCGGGAATAATTTAACCCTAGCTAACCAGTGCTGCCTGGCGCACAAAGCTGTTCAAATGCGGTTTTTAAACTACTAACTTCTGGGCTGGAACCACTCCTCTAGGGACAGATGCCTGCTCAAAGTTCCCCTCTCTCACAGGTGAACAGAGAAACTTCTCTCTATCCAAGTGAAGTATGGGCAACTCAGAAACTTGTTACACAGCCCTGAATTCAGCAGTAGCCTGAAAACTGGACTATACTAGCGTAGAAATGTGGGAAACAAGAATTTTTTATAAGATATGGCAAAAACAGTAAAAAGTACACTTAAAACAGCTTTAAATGACTACAAGCTATCAGAAAAGGCTATCGCACTTTAGTGTGTAGCCTACAGCAGTTAATTTATTTAAACAAATATTTTTTCTCAATATCCAGTATTGAAGCAAGGAATATAGATGGTTTTATTAATCCCAAACCACCATCCTCAGGTTTAAACTCTCCTAATACAATTTAAGCTTAAAACCATAGAGAAGTATAAAAAAAAGTCTAATTTTTTTTTTTTACAATTACGGTGTATAGGGGACTTTATTTCTAACATGCCTACTAACCTATAGAAGTGAATACTTTTCTCTGAAAAGTCAAGCGAAACCTCTTCCACAATTTGAATATTTTTTTTTTTCAGTAAATGTTCCCATTGTTCATTTAGACCTAGCAAGCTAATGGAATCTTCATACTACTAAATTAGTTGCCTCTTGAGAGCCATTTTAAACCTAGCCAGTTTCCCTTTCAGTGCTCAGAATAACTTATCCCATTTGGTTATACATTAGCCTTATTCATCCCATTGTTGATATATTACCCCTAATGAGAATAACTGGAATCCTACCACAGAAAAATTGAGGGGACCTGTGCATGAGATAAAGCATTTAGGAGCTGCCTCTGTCCATTAGTATGGGCTGTCCTGGGGTATATTTTCTGTTTCCCATCCATAGATCTAAGGTTTCCTTTGAGTTATACCTCTCCTTTCAAACAATTCTGTTGACTTTGCAGAAGTGGGTTAGATCCCTAAACAGAGTATTACTGATGTCATTTAAATTGCTGATGTGCAATAAATCCATCAGTCTAAGGTTGGAGTATGCCCTGTATGTCAGATACAGGTCACATCTTTGCAGTCTGTAAAATACAGAGTATATTCACAGGGCTTTGTCTGTCCAGGCCTTGCATCCTTTTAGTAAGATCTCTGTGCAAGTTTGTTTTTTGGATGTGTCTGGACAGATCCTTTACATTTTTTTGTCCCACCATGATTAATTGTACCTCTTCTGCTTTGATGGGTTCTTTAACGCACACTTTATTTCTGTTGATATCAGAGCATTGGCAAATGCTAAATAAATGGGAGTATGAAGTTAATGTACAGTGGATAATTGCAGAATTGTAAGTCTCTTACTTTTCGTTGTTACTGCATTTGTGACCATAGCAAATAGTATTCCACTCATTGGGTTCCTTTGTAATACTCCACTACATATTACTATTCCTCTACCAAGCCAGCCATTAATTAAAACTGTATTTAAATAGACTGAAACACTTCTATTAGCACCTTTTGTAAACCCTATATTCAACAGTTATTTGTATTATCAGATTTGTTGACATTGCAGAAAAACTAAATTAGAAAAAAAAGATAAACTAAGAATGCTAGCCACTCTTTCTTTTGCAAAGAACATTGTCTTCAGTATTTCTTTTCTATCCTGTATTTATTCATCCAACATTAATTGTAGTGTTTCGTGTCTTCTTTCATAAAGAAAATGTAGTCAGAATTATTCCATAGTAATGTTCTTCAGTTTGTCCATTTTCCATTGCCTATTCTTTTAATCTGTGCATGAACCATTCATTTAGAATTTCTTAGTTTTTTTTTTTCTCTGTCTATATTTTTATGTAAGGTATGCCGCAACCCTTCAAGTCCTGGTTCACTCATCCCACTTGCGTCTTTTACAATTAAGACCCAAGTCTACAGTATTGATTATAATTCATAACAATGAGTTTCCACCACCCTTAGAATATTCTGTTCACCACAAGCTAGCTGTATTACTTCTGTAGGATAATACATTCTTCCATTGTCTCTCATAACATTTTGGCTAAAAATGGAAGTGGGCTATTAAATCACTATATACTATAATACCTAATGAAATAGATGCTGATTTTGTTAGGATGAAATAAGTGCAGAATTGTTTTCCAGTGGAATGATTATACTTGTTTTTAGAGTTGCTTGATATTATTTTGAGTTGTAATATTTTTGAGTTTAATGGTTTTCTTTCAGCAAACAAATGGGGTGGCCATGGCTCCCAGTTATGCAAATGATTTTGACTGCATGGGAGAATTTTTTTACTAGTAGTTATTTTTATAAAAATGTGTTATGGACATTTTATTTATTACCTTTTTAAATTGGAGGGGAAGTGTAGATGAATTATGTTTTATTCAGTATGTAAACAGTGCCTGCAATTATTTGTTTTACTTTCTTTTATGATCTTAAAATGGTATGCTTTTTAGATTCCTTTACCACGTACAAAGTATATTGCTTATGCAACACCTTACCTTTTCACATTACTAATTTTTAAATCTCTAATATTCATTTTTATATTTTTCTTTGTATATAGTCCACCAGTATGGAAAATTGGGGGGGGGGGGGTTGTGGATGGAGAGACTGTTCATAGGACTCGGTTCATTTAATACACTGATCATTGCACAAGTTCTTCCAAAAAAAAATAATCCGTTGTCTACGAGTCTAAATATCTCTACTTATTTTTCTTTAAACTGCAGTTGAAGTTTCCAACATCTTTAATATTATCATAATTAACAATCCCATTTTCCCATTTTTTTACATGTAGTCGGAGTGTCATGATAAGTGTCCATCTCTCGATTCAGTGCCACAGTGCTGCCTACCTTGAAACTCGTGTCTCCCTTTAACATATCTTTTCTCTCTCGCACAATTCATCCACCTCTTTGCTGGACACCCCCTTTCATCTTTTCTTCTTCCTGTCTGTCCCAAATATTCTTCACCAGATTGTCTTCTGCTTTTTTGCGCATGTGCCTGAACCACTGTAATCTCTTTGATCTTTTCTGCCGTTGGAGCTATTTTGGCTTCTGCTGTTATGTCAACATTTCTTCGTCTGCCCCACAGTGTGCATCCTACCACGTCCCAGGCACTTCATTTTCATCACCTCCATGTTTCTGTACCATACAATAGTACTTTTCACACCACTGTTTTGTACAGGTTACTTTTCAGCTTCTTTGGTGTTCTTCTGTCATACACTACACCTGACATTCCATGCCAGTTTGCTGCAGTTCGTCTGATTCTAGCCTTGACCTCTTAATTCAGACTTCCATTTTCCTCAACCACCCCTACCAGATACTTGAAGCTGTTAGCCTGTTCCACTCCCTTGCCTTTTATCTCTGTCATTAGCTTCTTCTAATTTCCCAAATTTACTGCCATTACCACTTTTATCTGTACTTACATCCTATGTGCCTTCATCTTTGCATTCTATTCCCCTTATCCTTTGCTGAAGTTCTTAATCGGAGTTCGCCTGTAATACCACATAGTTTGCGTACAGAAACTTTTTTGATCTGCCCCTTCCGACCTGTTTGCTAATGTAATCAATCACAAGTATGAATAGCAGTGGTCTCAGAGCTGAACTCTGATGCATACTCACCAGGAATCCCTCTGAGACCGTGCAGTGTTCGTACTTAAGTCTCTGGATCTTGGTACATAGTCAGCAGTAATTCTACTGATGTTTCTGAGACTTCAGACCATTGCAGGACTGCCCATATCAGCTTTTTTGGGACCTTGTCATATGCTTTCTCCAAGCCTAGGAATGTTCGGTTGGACTCTCCTCCTCTCTAGCTTCTTCTTTACTCTTAATTACATTTATATGTAATTTCACTAATGCATAATGCATATTTCCCAAGTAATGTTTCCCTGTTAGTTGTGTGTATACACTGTTAATCTCCATATTTGATTTCCGCAGTTAATACTGCAAGTAAACATTCCCTTGCTATAGTAATTGCACCCAGTAGATCCAGTGCCGCCTCTTTTTTTTTTAATATAAAATTGCAATTCCTGAACATGTGTACTAACCAACACTTTGAACAATTTTCCTTTACCATATTGCTTCTGGTTATTTTTGCTCATTCTTTATGTTTACAAGACCTTGGATATTTATTAGTGTTTTGTTTCGTTTGTTATCGTGAAAAACATGCAGTAAAAGTTATTGGAATTTCATATTGGTGATTCATTTGCTACTGTGTTGAAGGTTTTGTGCCAGATTTGTCTTTGTATTTCACTGGCTTTGAGATTTCAAAACAGAACTCTGGCTTTAGGTATTGTGTGAGTAGTTAAGTATGCTGAAGGAGAGTGTTCTAAATCCTGATTTGATAATCGCCTTGACAGGTACCCACAAGTCCTTTATCTCCCTTTTCATTGGGCACATTTTTCCTTCAAGAATCTTGCCAAAATTAAGTATAACTAATTACCATCTTTTCCAAAAAAAATAAAAAAAATTCCAAACCAAAAACTCGTTAATAGCCAGTAAAAACAAAATTCACATTCAGTAAGTGCTTTCGTCTATAACTGGACTTCAAATTGAATAAAAAGAACAAATCAAACCATTTTGTACACAGCATAATGAACACTTGCATAATTTGCAACAATTAACTCAGAACTGCCTTCTTACATATTTCAATGCTTCAATATCTTTCTTTTTAAATAAAATAATTTTTAGCATTTAAACCTGGAGTATTGTTGGCATCCAACTTAAGTATCCATCAATATTCTCTCTAGTCCAATACCTCCTCTCCATTTAATCTTATTATTAAAACCAGGCACAAAGTTTAATACTAAAAACCTAGACGAACCATTGCATTCAGTTGTGCTATAATGTTTCCCCTAAGCATTATTCATGTCAGATTTGATTATAGCATGTAGATGTTCATGTATTTTGTTATACAACTCTGTAGTCCTACCTATATAATACACAGGACAAGAAAAGAAAACCGACAAATATACTATAAATCTTGATTTACATGTATACAATCCATAACAGAAATGTTAACATTTTTGTGCATACTTCATTCTCATCTACCTTCAGAAACTTGCAATAATTGCAATCTAAATACTCTATTTTTTTTAACTTCCTCACTTTTCTTGCAATGTAACTTACTTTAGAAAATTATTCTTAAAAAAATTTTCCCCTTTTATTTATAAAACAGGAGCTTCCTGTGCTACTTTTTTCACTTCAGGAAAACAAATGAGAATTTTCCAATTGTTTCTTTTATAATATCCTTTGTTTCCATCTAAGAAATATTGAACTATCATTCCTTTTTCTTAATTTTTTGAATTTATGCCAAACTGCCTAACATTATTATTAGTCTCATTACTATTGTCTTCCTTGCTAGCCCAATAACGTCTTACTTTTTCACTAATTCTTTTGGGTAGACCCTTGATACCAATTTGGAACACAATGAAATCCCTACTTTAAAAATAAACTCGGGTCACTACCCTCTTTTCAACTGCCCTCTAACTGTATTATTTTGCATACTAATGGGGTGCATACTTCCATATTTTGCGGCAAAATTTTGCCTTATTCAAGATTAAAGAAAATGATATTTTGAGGTAAAGGGTTTAAAAAAAAGTTTGAAAGATATCAGACTGATTGAGAGGGCATGGTTTATGCAATTAACCAAGCAACAGAAGCAGAGGTTATAAATGATCCAGTGGATGGCAACCAAGTTTTTTTAGTTCTTTGGAGGCTGTTACAGAAGTGAGATCATCAGAACATCTTGCAGAGAAAGAAGCCAGGAAGTTAAACTACAGTTGCAGCAATGGTTACAATACCAATAATCGAAGAGAAAATAGAGGGAAGGCAGAGTTATTTTCAGCTATTGAGAGTTTATCAAGATTCAGAAACTGGTGAACATACAAGGATACAAGTGGCAGCACCTTCAGCCATGAGGAAGCAAGAAACAAACCTATATTGGAAAGAACCATAGGTGGAAGGGGAGAAAGAGAAGCACACTGAAGGTGTTTGGATTATGAGTTGGACTTTTGGGTCTGCAGCAAGGGCTAAAATTTGTAATGTGCTAAACTGCGACTATATAAGATGATTTAACTTGAAATGTATATTTGATCAAAATGTTAAGACGTGAATATGACTTTGTAAAACAGTTGCTATAATCCTCCATTGAGGCATGAACTGGAGACATTTCTTGCAATTACAGAGAGGCATTTGAGAGAACTGTTTGGTAATAAACCCAAACCAAAGTTTTTTTTTTTTCAATTTAACTAAAATTGAACGTTTAACACTAACAAAGTTAAGAAATTATATTTTAATTACAAAAACTGATAAGGGGAATGTCCTAGTGGCTTTAGACAAAGTCAGCTGTATTAGTAAAATGGATGAAGTGCTGCAGGATGAAAATTTTATTATAAAAAAAGTCAGTCTTCATACAATTCAGAAATCTTATAGATTTATCGATGCCTTGATTGAAGAGTGGTTATGAGACGGGAGAATTGGGATAAAAGAAGCTTTTCTTCCTGAAAGAAAATACTAAAATAAGTAAGCTCTTTGGTCTGCCTAAAGTACTTAAGTCATTAAATGACCCTCCGGCAAGTGGGGGGAATAAGATGGAAGCCATGGCTGTGCTGTTTAACAAGCAGTTGCAAAACCGTAGTTGAATTAAGTTCAAAGTTCATTCATGATATCTTTGCATTTAGAGAGATTGTTAAAGGGATAGCTGTATATTAGCATATTTCTGTCTTTTTTTTTTTATTTTTTTTTTATTTATTTTTTTTATATCCAGGGCTATTAAATCACTATATACTATACCTAATGAAATATATGTTGATTTTGTTAGGATGAAATAAGTGCTGATTTGTTTTCCAGTTGAATGATTATGCTTGTTTTTAGAGTTGCTTGATATTATTTTGACGTGTAATTTTTTTGACTTTAATGGTTCTTTCAGCAAACAAATGGGGTGGCCATGGCTCCCAGTTATGCAAATGATTTTATGACTGCATGGGAGATAAATATTTTACTAGTAGTTTGTTTATAAAAATGTGTTATGGACATTTTATTGATCCCCTTTTTAAATTGGAGGGGGAGTGTAGATAAGTTATGTTTTATACAGTATGTAAACAGTGCCTGCAATTATTTGTTTTACTTTCTTTTATGATCTTAAGGTATGCTTTTTAGATGTAGAAGTGTATAAAGAGAATAATGAAGTACCAAGATGTATATATAAAAAAAGGTACAAAATAATACTTAAAATATCTAAGTATGCACCCTGTTAGTATGAAAACTATAGTTAAAGAGCAGTTGAAAAGTTAGTGACCTGACTGATAATGATTTACTTTTTGAAGAAAGGATTTCATTGTGTTCCAAATTGGTTTCAAGGGGCTACCCGAAAGAATTAGTGAAAAAGAAGTTTGAAGAAGTTATCGGGCTATCAAGAATGATAATATTGAGACTGATAGTAATGTTAGGCAGTTTGGCATAAATTAAAAGAAAAGTAATGAAGCAGGAATGGTAGTTTAATATTCCTTAGATGGGAAACAAATTAAGGATATTAGAAAAGAAAATTTGAAAATTGTCAGCAGTTTTCCTGAAGTGAAGGAAAGTGGTAGGGGAAGCTCCTTTGCTTATAAATTAAAAAGGGAAACATTTTAATAATTTCCAAAGTAAGTTAAATTGTAAGAAAAGTGAGGAAGTTAAGGGGATGTTTAGATTGCAATTATTGCACACTTATAATGGTAGATGAGAGAAGTATGCATAAAAATGTTAAAATTTCTGTTTAACGGATTGTATGCATGTAATAAAGATTTATAGTTTATTTCTGTTTGCTGTTCTTGTCCTGCTTATTATATAGGTAGGACTACAAACAGAGTTGTATTACATAATATGTGAACATCTACAAGCTATAGACAAAGCTGACAATAATACTTGAGGGAAACATTGCAGTACAAATGTGTAATGGTTCACCTGTGTTTTTAGTATTAGTTTGTGCTTGGTTTTAATGGATTAGAAGGAGAGAAGGACTTGGGCTGGAGTTAATATTGCTGGATACTTTGGATGCCAGCAATCCTCTAGGCTTAAATGATAAAGAAAAGTTTAAGATTATTTTGAAAATAAATTGAAACATTGAACTATGTAAGGAGGCAGTTAAGGGTTAATTGTTGCAAATCATGCAGATGTTAATTGTTACATATAAAATGGTTTGGTGTGTTCTTTTCGTTCAGTCTGAAGAAGTCTGTTTATCGATATCTTTCACTAGGTATTAAACGAGTTTTTGGTTTGGAAGTTTGTTTTTTTGGATGTTTTCCTTTTGTTCTGTGCTTTACAACTGGAGTTATCCATTTTTGAAGTTTAATGACAATCTTTCCATGACCATTTTTAAGTTACATTAACAAGAAGATGGTGACAAGACTTTATTAAACGCAACAGACCTCCACTGCCTCCTCATGTCTCTTATTGTGGTATTCTTGGGCATGAAGGCAGGACCATCCCTTAGCAGAACGTCAAATTGCTGTTAGTTCTGATTCAAGATGGGCTGTAAGAGATTTAAGATTACTTTTGCATATGCATGTCTGTGACAAACCTATTCTAGTTAAATTGTTCATTTACACATCTAACTACTGGTGGTCTGGTGATCCTATGGCTGCTTCTTGGCTTTACATTTTTGGGGAATACCTACTTCAGAGTAGTTTCTAAGACACGTCAGAGGTTGGGTCTACTTTGGCAGGTAGGATGGTATGGGGGGCTTCTGCTGTTTCTTCTGCAACACTGGATCCCACAGGATGGGCCAAACCAACATGAACTCTACTTGCCTGTGACATGCCTGCAAGTCAGTAAAGGGATACATCTTAAATAAGTTTACCTACTTTGCACTGGTGGGAGTGCAGAAATTAAATAAGCAGCTTCTTTTCCTCCAAGCTGGTGTTGAGTTTTCCTTTCGTAAGTCTGTCGCAGTGGCTGAATCATTGGGAACAAGAACATGTAAGAAATCATCCCAGATTCCAGAACAAAGTATGATTGTTGGGCAACGTGCTGCAGCAATTTACATGTAGTAAATGCTGGAACACTGGGTGCAGTGACTTGCCTCAACCCCAGTTCTCTTGAATGTGGAGTTTACAATGTACAAGCACGCTACCTTTTATTTCACTTTGTTGTAGGTGAGCTTGACTGGCAGGGCTTGACTGGCAGGGCATTACTTTTAACGTCATCTTAGCTTATCTTTATTTTCCAGTGGATCTGGATGAAAGGGGGGATGGTAACTATGGGGTGAAGAGGGGAAATGCCACCCAGATGGATCTGGTCCTTCTGTGAAGTTAGTGTTTTTCTTTACATTCCTGTTTTTCTTTTTGTAGGGTGTTAATTTCAGTAGTTTAATCAGCTAGAAAACTCTGTGCTGCTGTTCCATTTAAAACTAAATGAGCTCAAATAGATGCATATTTTCCACTTGTATGTTTGGCTATATGTTAAAGTTAAGATGTATATTTCTATTCCTGTCCGTGCTTGGTAATTCTTACATGTTCAGTTTTTAACTGTAATTAGACATGGCTGGTGCTAGTTAATTGAGATATATATATATATATATATAGATATATATATAGATATATAGATATATAGATATATAGATATATAGATATAGATATAGATATAGATAGATAGAGATAGATAGATATATATACATACACATATATATATACACACATATATATATATACACATATATATATATACACACACATATATATATATATACACACATATATATATATACACATATATATATATATATATATACACACATATATGTGTGTGTATATATATATATATATATATGTGTGTGTGTATATATATATATATATATATATATATATATATATATATATAATGTATAAATGTGTGTGTGTGTGTGTGTGTGTAAATATATCTGTATATATGTATATATATATAATATATGTGTGTGGATATATATATTGTATGTATGTGTGTGTGGATATGGATATAGGTGTGGGTGTGGATATGTGGATATGTGTGTGGATATGGATATGTGTATGTATATATATGTAATGTTTTACCAGTTTTTAAGAGTGCCATTCATTCCCTTCTGTTGCCAATTTAGCTTTCCTCCATGTGGCTATAATATGAATTGTAAGTGTGTGAGCACTGATGCATTACTTTTTTTTCTTTCCATATAGTAAAAAAAACTCCACACACAGCACGGAGAGAAGTATGTTGCCAGATACCTGGTTCTCAGACCTAACAGTAAGGTGCTTGCTAGTACCTGGGGTACTAGAAAATTATTAATTGAAAAATTGGAAAGTATTTGGGGAAAAAAATCCCCAAAAATGCAAGCCCTTCGTGTCCTCGTGAAAAACATTGACAATTGTGGTTGTTGTCAAAGGATATAGTTTAAAAATCATAAAAAACTTAATGTAAAGCAAAAACATCAATCATGGCCATAATACACAAGGATGAGAAATAATGATGAATAAACCAGAAATCGTAGATGTGAAGAAATCTTGTTTATTTGTGGTAGAGGAGCGCAGTATTAAAATCGTGAAACTAACATAGATGTAGTAAGTATTATTCAGTTGGTTTACGGTAAGTTGGTTCTTGCTGTGAACACAAACAGCATGTGGGGCTTTTAATCTGTCGTGTGATAAGTTTCTATCTTTCACTAAATCAATCGAGATAAACGGGGACATGGTGGGGCTTTTATTTTCCTTAAAACATATTTTTCAACAGTAACAATCTTGTGTCTCTAAAGAGATTCCGTGTGCCTACAAATACTGGGCTTGGTTCTGCTATGTGTGGGTCCCGGCATGTCTAAGAATTGCGCTGTTTGTTTAAAAATTGGAGCTCTATGATATTGCCAATAGTTAAATTTGGGGCCATGGGAACCTTATAATTATAAAATTATTGGTGCGAGTGAAGTGCATGGGTTTAGGGGTGGAATGCTCTGTGGTGTAGAATCCCTTAATGTAGAGGATTGGTTTTGGGGAAATCAGCATAGCCAATGATTGTACGTGGGAAAAAAACTGTTCTAGTTGGTGAATAGAGGCTGTGGGGGCATGCCGAGAGCTGTGCTGGTGGGAGACCCTCTTGACATTAAGTAGCAGGGTCTGCTGCACGGGAGTGGTGCGGACTGGCCCGTTTGACAACGTCTTAAGCAGAGGAGAGGGTCGAAGGGGTATGGGGGGAGTGATGTGGGTGGGCGGGGTCTGCTGCGCAGGAGTGGGTCGGATTGGTGCGTTTAAAAACATAGGGGATGGAGTGGGGCTAAATGCGCAGAAAGATAGTGGATAGGTTAACTTGCTTTTATTACGATATGTGGGTTGTACAGGAGGCTGGACGGAAGGCGTGTTGTGTGTTAGTATGTGTGTGTGTGTGAGATTGGGTGGGAAGATCTGTCCATTAGCCAATGGACGAGTCAGTGGCCTGTGGTGGGTGTGGAAAACTGACCGTGCAAAAAATGGTGCTGAGCAAGTAGCAGCATTTGGTTACTGTAGCATGAGGCACCCTTAACTTAGTGGTTTTGGTGTAAAGTAGTAAGTGTTTTGTGCAAAACACGGTGACCAAGTGCACATGGATAACTTGTAAACCATTCTTGGGATAATTCAGAATCATTTTTGTGCACGCTTTTGCAATCTGGGCTTCATCAGATCTACCATCAAGTTAGGATTAGGGTACATCTGTTAAAATAGATAGAATAAAAAAAAAACTTAAAGCAAATTCAAGAAAACTCCCATTGCAGCATGTGACCTGTAATGTAATTCGTAAAGGTTAGGGTGTAACAATTGAACCAAGGTAAAATTATTTGACCACACTTTTCTGTTTATTACCTGCACTCCCTAGAATTGTGAAACCAAGTGAACTTAATGAAAAACATTCAGTTAAAGTAATTTGAACAGTAAACTGCTTGTAAATTGAAAAAAAAAAATAGATTTGACCACACTTATTCAGGTAACTACCTGCACTTCCTAGTGTGTTTTAAACAGAATCATTTAAAAAAAATAGACACCAGACCGATATTAGTTTGCACTTTAACTAAATCAAACTGTGCAAGCTGGATTCCGATGGTATTCTTAAATGTCCAGAGAACTGAGCAATGAGTGAACTCAAAACACAGTAAAATATGCAATGAAAACAAACTCTATTTTCTGGTGTGTAACATTTAAAGAGATAATTGTCTGACCCTTGACAAACTGTGATTCCTAATATTCATGAAGGTAAATTAAAAACAAAATAAAAAAAATTACATTTTAACTCTCCAGATACTAACTAAATGTGGGATAAATTGTGGTTAAGATACCCGTTTTGTAAAATGTCTAATTGAACCCAAGCTAAGAGAAGATAATGCTAAAACCGCGAATGTGTAGTCCTGGTTATTTCATTGTTTACCAAAAGTGGTAGTGCTCTAAGATAAATTGCAGTATGGGAAGGAAAACCATCGGCCAAAGACTATTGAGTTATTAAACAAAATAAATCAGTTTTTTGAGAGAGTCTGTATTAAGTGTGGTGATTGAGCTTTTTTAGGTTGAGAATGCAGTTGATGGAAGTATGGGTGTTTAAACCAAAACCACTGTTGGCTTGAGCCTTAGCTGCCATTTGAGCTTTCTTTTTTCCAGTAGTAGATTTGTGGGTTCCTGTAGAGCCCCTTTTTCCAGAGCATCCAGGATATGAAATTTAAAGCAGTTGTGGAACGGTTCATCCTTGGGGGTGCTTTGCTAGCACATTGTTTGGGTTGGCGTATTTGTCATGCAAGTGATGGGCCATCCTCTTTATTTTGTAGGTTTTTCCAATGTAAAAATTGTTGCATTTTGTAAATTGGCTCTATATACCACACGTTTGCTGTTGCAGGTTGCCACCGCTCTTGAAGGTTAAGTTGGTGTTGGGGCGTATAAAATGGTCTGAGTTACTGACCATTTTACAGTAGCCGCATCCATTTCGGAGGCAGGGGTAGGTGCCTAGTTTTGTGCGGGGCAGTGGGTCCAAGTGCCTGCTGGCTTGTTCAGGATTTGTTTAAGGTTTCTGTTTCTTCTGATGCCAAAGGAAATGTCTGGGAATAACGGTCCGACTGTGGGGTGGTTATTGCTAATGCACCAGTTGTCCAAAATAACCTTTTCTAAGCTCCCGAAATCAGTTGAGAATGTCAGGATAATGGCCATTTGGTTGGGATTATGTCCATTTTGGCACCTCTTATTGTGACCGATGTAAGTACCGTATTCCGGGTTAGCTAACTTTGCCTCTCTAATGGGGTCTTGTATACTTCTGATTAGTTTCTGATTGTAGCCCTTTTCTAAACGATCTTTCTCAAAGTTGATCAGTTTAGTGGTAAAGTCTTTCCAACTCTTTGGAGACCCGTGCCATTCTAAATCCTTGTGATTTTATAACATTATTTTTTGTGAGGAACTAATGCATGCTAGCCCGATGAAGTAATTGGTTCTCGTGGGTTTTTGGAACAGATTGTTGGAGAGCCTTTTTTTGTTTTTGTCCTTGGTGATCGTGAGATCTAAGAAGGTGGCTTGCTCTTTGCTCTAACAGTTTGTGAACTTCAAAAATTTGGCTGAGTTGTTAATGTGAGAAAAAAATTGTAATTCTTGTTCGGACCCATTCTACACAATCAGTATGTCGCTGATGTAGCATAGGTAGCGTTCCATTTTATTGAAGAACTGGGAGCTGTAAATGTGTTCGTTCTCCCATTTCTGCAGTGTAGTGTTAGCTAAGCTTGGGGCCATTGCCACCCCCATGGCAGTCCCCAGTTTCTGCCTAAAGTAACGGTTGTTAAAGCTGAAGAAGTTCGTAGTGAGGATTAAGTTCAGAAGTCTGCTAGTGACTTAATTTTTGAACTCCATGTCCGGTTCCTGGCCTCAAGGGCTTCAGCTACTGCTGTGATGCAGCATTTGTGTGGTAATACTGTATAGAGGGATTCAATGTCAGTGGTCACTAGGAAAGCATCTTCATTAACCGGGATATCCTTGATTTTATGCAGGAGGCCCCCAGTGTCAAGGATGAAAGATGGATTTCTTTTGGCCAGAGGTTTAATCTTAACCTCCAGGAAAACTGAGATCGCTTTGGTGATGCAACCTCCTCTTGCAGTGACCAGGCGGTATGGAGGATCTGTGATTGACTTGTGGGGTTACATGATTCAGAAAAAACTGGGGAGTCTGGGGTGGTGAATTGTTAGAAATTTCAATAATATTTTGCTTACAAGTGCCTGTTCACATAGAAAGAGGAGCTCTTCGTTGATCTTAACATATGCTTCTTGTATCTTGATCAGGTCACTTGCTTCATAGTAAGTGGTGCTGGAGAGCATTGTTTTTGTTATAGGCGACAGTTTCAGTGACTAACATTCCTCCCCCTTTATAGGCTTTCATAGCCCTTCTCATTCTATCAAGGCTAAGATTCCTCACGTCTACTTGTTCAGCACCATTTTTTGTACGGTCAATTCATTTTCCACAACTGCCACTGACTCGTCCATTAGCTAATGGACAGGTCTCCCCACCAAATCAATCTCACAAACACCCATACTAACACTCAACATGCCTTCCATCCGGCCTCCTGTACAACCCACATATCATAATCGAAGCAGGTTAACCTATCCACTGTCTTCCTGATCATTTATCCCCAACCCACGCCTGTCCCCCTGTTTCTTTGTTTTTAAACACACCAATCTGGCCCACTCTCGCGCAGCAGACCCCGCCCACCTACATCACTCCCCCATACTGCTTCGACCCTCTGCTTTTGATGCTATCGAACGGGCCAGTCTGCACCACTCCCACGCAGCAGACCCTGCCCCTTAATGTCAAGTGTGCCTCCCACCCACACAGTTCTCAGCATGCCACCATGGTCTCTATTCACCAACCGAAACAGTTTTTCCCACGGACAGTCATAGTCTATGGTGGTTTCCCAAAACCAATCCTCTACATTAAGGGATTCTACACCACACCCACTGCAGCGCATTCCAACCCTAACCCACACTCTTCACTCGCACCAATAATTTTATTATTAAAGGTTCCCGCGGCCCCAGTTTAACAACCAAGTCAATTTCATAGAGCTCCAATTTTTAATTAAACGGCGCAATTCTCAGACACGCCGGGACCCACACAAATCAGAGCCCAGCCCACTCTTTGTAGGCACACTGAATCTCTTCAGAGACTTGAAAAAAGATCCTTACTGTTTGAAAAAATATTTTTATAAGCAAAATAGAAGCCCCGCTGTGTCCCAGTTTATCTTGATTTAGTGAAAAACATGTCGCATGACAGATTAAAGCCCCACACGCTGTTTTTTACTTGTGTTCACAGTAAGAAACAATTTACTGTAAACCAACTGAATAATACTTACTGCATGTAGGTTTGTTTCACGATTTTAATACTGCGCTCACCTACCACGAATAAAGAAGATTTCTTAACATCTACGATTTCTGGTTTATACACTATTATTTCTCATCCTTGTGTATTATGGCCATAATTGATATTTTTGCTTTACATTGTTTTATGATTTTGAAACTATATCCTTTGACAACAACCACAGTTAATGTTTTTTCACGACACTAAGGGCTTGCATTTTTGGGGACTTTTTCCCCAACTGCTTTCTAGTTTTTCAATTAATAATTTCCTTATAGTAAAGAAATTAGTTGCAATTTTAAGTTGGCGCAAGATCCAATAATGCAGTTTCCTGAATAGCTGTGTAGTTGAAGACTTACCCCTTTGACTTCTGCATGCATCCAGAGTTTTGTCAACTGCTGCTGCTCCTCTCATCCCTTTATACTGTTTTATAAACTTCACTATTTTATTCTCATTAACCTCCCCCTTTTTTTTTTTTTAAATCCTCTATCGGATCCCTTCAGGTACCAGTTCCTATTAATTTGTTAGAGCTGTGGTGTCACTGAAGCCCCCAGTTAACACTCCAGTTCTTTTTATGCTAACATCAGTAATTACTGTAGTTGTTTGGCGTATTTCCCCTTACATGGGTTCATAGGTACTAGGCACTAGGCTATCTGTCCTTGTGGACCATTTTAATCCTAACCAGTTTATTTTTGTGCTCAAAATAACCTATCACATTTAGTTTTACATTGGCTTTTACCCATCCCATGGTCAGTAGTTATGTATTACCTCTAGTGAAAATATTGGGATAATCAGATAATTTTCAGAGACCCATGCATGGGGTAAAGCATTTAGGAGTTGCCTCTCTTCATTAGTAGTACTGGAGTGAATTTTCTGTTTTACATCCATAGGTCTAAGTTGTACTTGAAAATGGAGAGTGATTGAACTTTGTTTTATGTGGATGAAGAGTCTGTTCTAGAGCAGATGTATCTGTTCCTCAAAGCTATTTTGTTGATATTGCAGAAGAGGTTTAAATTCCTACAGAAAGTATTTCTCATGTCATTTGACTTGCTGATGTGCAGAAACTCTCATCAGTAATGGGTTTTGACCATGTAATAGTTTTTTAGGCATTAACGCATTAGTCTTTGTTTTCTGTAGAACTCTGGTCGAATTTCAGAAAGTAGTGACTTGTTACTCCATTTTTTTTTTATTTGTGACTAATTTTTAAGTGTACCATTCAGTGTGCTAGAAAAAATAAAATATTACATGTTTATAATTTCCTCATTGCAGCTTTAGGTAAGGTAGGAAGTGAACACAGAGACAAAAAAGGCCAGATAATAACTGAGTTGATTTTTAAGCTGTGATGTTTAACTGTCTGCTCAAGCTATGCCTTTGAGGAAGATTTAGTACATCTTTTACTTTTTAAACTTAATTGTGATTACCTTGTTAACTAAACTAAACACGTACAGAATTCTTAATCTCACTAGTCTTATGACCTGTTATCAGAATTCTTAATCTCACTAGTCTTATGACCTGTTATTTGTACAGGTTTGAAGTCCTTTAACGACGATACAAGGACATTTCTGTACTGACTAACTTGGAGTTGCCTGTCCTCTGTTAAACAGGGATAGATCAAAGACTGTGTGAGAGCAGGAGACTAAACTATGAAGAAAGTCTGAGAAATTACGTCTAGTTTGTGAAGCTGCTTATTGTCTGAAGTGAGAGGTGCTGCTTTAAATGGTTAAAGCCTGAGAGGCATGGAGCAGCCATGCAGATGCATTCTGGAACAAATCTGTTGAATCTGTGGAGGACAAAATGCTCGAAAAATACAAGCCAGGAACCCTAGCCTTGTGTTCCTGTGGGAAAAGGCCTCAAGCTTTCCCCACCTGACCCATGTTTTGAGTAGCCAGATAGATGCTTGAGGGGCTGGGTAAGGAAGGATGGGCATGAGCGTCTAATAAAGGCTTGGGGGGGGGGTGCAGCCTGGCTAACTACCAGGCTCTTTAGTTTACTACTGCAACTAATCTCCACTGCAAGTGGTGTGCCAGTTGTTTGGGAGGTTGCACATATATAGACAGGAGTATGCAACTCCTGAAGGTAGCCATAGTGGATCTGGCAGGCTAGAGTATGCCCCTTGACAGCAGCATAGGACTGCACCAGAACCCCTGATCTTCTCACCAGTCCTGGTCATGTTTCAAGTAGATCCCAGGTAAGATTGAAGTGGGTCAGTCCAGTAGACCCTTTGAATGAGGAGAGGATGTGGTGGTCAACTGTGTGGATGGAGGGTTCTAAAAGAAAACTATAATGAGCTAGAGAAGCAGATGGATATAGTAGTAAAGTCACTGGGCAGTAACTTTACCCTGTATGATAAGTTGGGTAGTTTTTCCCTGTGCAACATGTGGAGAAGCTGGAAGCAAGCATGTAGCAGATAAAAGGTACAAGAGAACAGGATATATATATATATATATATATATCTATATATATATATATATATATATATATATATATATATATATATATATATATATATATCTATATGTGTGTGTGTAGAGTTTTGAAGTGTATACTTAAAGCTAACCTGCTGTCAGGAATGCGTTCTGAGAATACTGTATTACAGCCGTGGGGCATGACTGTTACTGAAGGGAGATGTCTGATCTGGGTCATGAAATGGTATACAGTTTCTTTAATGAATGGGGCAGTTTGAGGAGAGGGTCGTTATTTATTTATTTTTTTCCTTAAAATTAAGTTTCAGAATTTCTTTCTTGTTTGGGAAAAGATAGATTGGAGCTGAGAATATGATCAAAAGAGGCAAGACAAGTAAATGCCCAAAAGGGAAGCAAGACCATGGTAAGAGAAAATGGCAAGCTGCTTTAAAATAGGAATGCTGTGGACCCTTAGTGCCAAGACCTCAAAGAACAAATGTGAGACTGTAAGATGTTTCCCAACCTGCATTCTCCACAACTACCTCTGTAGCCTTTGCCCAATCAGAAGCAAGGGGGATAAGTATGGGCAAATAGGTTGGAAAATGTTGGCTCAAGGGATAGAAATTTTGGGTCCTAAAAGACCACCAGTACCCAAAGAACAAAGGCACTTTGTTCAAACTGTTACAAGACCTTCTGTGGCAGGGGGCTGTAAAGTACATGGCAGGAACACACAGGCTTTCTCAATATGACCCCCCCCAAAACAAAACAAAAAAAAAACATGGAGGTCAGTCTTGGACTTTCATAGGTTCATAGGTTTATACTAGGCTATCTGCCCTAAAGCATTTATAAGCCTAGCCCAAATTTTTGTGGCTTACGCCACCCCTTATATGAAAAAATACTGTGCCCATTAGTTTGTTGTGCCTCTGTCCAGCAGTGACACAGAGATGATTCCCGGGGTAAACCTACGATCTCCCATCCACAGGTCTAGATTTCTCTTGAACAGAGTCAGCGAGGTGCTCTGCCTCACATGGACCGGGATTTTATTCCACAGCATAGGGAGTGTCTGAGTGATAAATCTATCCCTCCAGCACGTCCTATTTATATCCGTGCTAAGGTTTAAGTCACTTGCTCTCGTGGTTTTGGTGGATTTGGATTTTTTGAGGTGGAGCATGTCCATTAATTCCAGGTTGGACATGGCCTTGTATGTCAGGCACATGTCACCTCTGAGCAGACGGTATGCGACTGAATAGAGCTGGAGTTTCTTCAGTCTGGCAGCATATGACAGATTTTGGAGTCCCTTCCTCCTTTTGGTGAGGAACTTTTGGGGTCTCTCCAATTGCTGCAGATGTCGGGTGAGATACATCCCGAATGGGGCATTGTACTCTATCATTGGTCTGATAAGTGAAGAGTACAGGGGAACAATAACCTCACTAGATCTGGATGTGAATCCCTTCATGATCAGGTGGGCAATGTAGAAGGTCTTTCTAACCACTTTAGCAATGTGAGTGTCAAAAGAAAGGCCACTGTCAACCTGGGTCCCCAGGTCCCTGATGACCTCTTCTGTGCTTAGTGGATTGCCACCTATATGGTAGCTTGGGGTTACCTTGTTTTTCCCGAAGGGTATGACTATACATTTTTGGCGTTTAACTTCAGGCCATGGCTCTGGCACCAGCTATCTGTTTCCGTGAGTCCCTTCTGAAGGATATCCGTGTCTGATGCACTTTCCACTATGGCTCCCAGTTTGCAGTCTGCAGACTTTGTCAGCCAAAGTCCTCCTATGTTGGCCTGTACTTCTGAGAAGTAGATGCCAAACAATAGGGGGCCAAGGACCGAGCCCTGTGGGACACCACTTGTGACCGGCTTGGAGTCTGACACAGCGCCAGCAACTCTAACCCTGTGGGTTCTGTCCTTAAGCCAGTTTGCAACCCATCTTGTGACATATGGGTTTACATTTAAGCTGGTAAGTTTTTCTTCAATACCCGAGTGGGGTATTGTGTCGAAAGCCTTTGCAAGGTCAAGGTAGGCTGTATGGACTGCCTTTCCCTCATCAATGGCCTTGGTGACTGTTTCGAAGAAGTCGACCAAGTTCAAAAGGCATGATCTTCCCTTGACAAAGCCAAACTGGGTCGGGTCCAATGTCTGCAAGTCCCCTATATCTTTGTTTATGAGCTCCATTATGATCCTCTCCATAGCTTTGCAGACTAGACTTGTTAAGCTTATGGGGCGGTAATTACCAGGGTCCGTAGAGGCGCCGCCTTTGTGGAGTGGGACAACAGTTGCCGTCCGCCACTCCTTGGGCACGTATCCTGTGGTAAGGCTGAGATTAAACAGCTGCCTTATGTGCGGGTTTAATTCCTCATTTAGCTCGTGTAGCACACAGCTGGGGACACCATCCGGTCCCATTGATGCTGTGTTTTTAGCTTTAGAGAGAGCAGTTTTCACCTGCGCATTTGAGATGTCCGGGAGGCTACACTCGGCTGGGATAGTTATCTCTCCTTTAGAGGGGAGAGGGGGGTGAAGTTTGCACTGAACCTGTCTGCCAGTATGTTGGCAATGTCTGTGGGTTCAGTGATTTTTGTTTCATTTTGGACTAATTCTGAGCATATCTGGGAGTTTCCACCCAGGTTCCTAACATAGCTGAAAAAGGCCTTATGATTGTCCTTTGAATCCATGGCAATTTTTCTCTCAAAATTGGCCTTAGTTGATTTTATGAGTGCTCGTATTTTTTTACTAATAATGATCAGGGGTGACTTCCTTTTATGGATTTTGTTCTATCATGTAATAGCTTTCTCCTCTTATTGTAAAGTTTGTTAATGGCTGGGGTCCACCAGACTGGACGTTTGCCCTTTGTGGAAAGAGTCTTGGTTTTATTTGGGATTGCCTGATCCATGCAGTCCTGGAGGTGTTCATAGAAGGCATTTGTAAGGGCTTCCGCAGCTTGGGTTGTGGTTTCCACTGGCTCAGGGGCTTTGAAGGATACCACACCAGTCTTGAGTAGTGTGAAGTTTGCTTTAGAGAAGTTCTTCACTATGGTCCTTTTTGTTTGGGGTGGAGGCGGGATGTGGATTTCCAGTGAGATTAGTTTATGATCAGATCTCACCAATGAGGGATATACTTCCGGTGTGGAGCATTTTGTCCCCATGTTTGTGACAATGAGATCTAGTATATTTTCTCCTCTCGTGGGAACAGTGACTAGCTGTTCCATGGCATTTCAATTTATGAACTCCAGGAACCGTTGGGCTAGAAAGTTGGGGCTTGAGTAATGTTCCCAGTCTATATTCGGGTAGTTTAAGTCACCCAATATGATGGTGTTTGGAGATACATTTATACCCTCCAGTGTCTTCAGGAAGGCTGTGTGGGGTTCCTGAGTTTGAGAGGGTGGTCTGTAGCATGCTACAATTTGTAGAGCAGTTTTGCCTATGGTTAGTTGCACCTGGATGGTTTGCGAAGCTTGATGCGTTGCCACCAACCTGGAGGTGTGGGTATCCTTTATGAATATGGATACACCCCCTCCTTTTGTGGTGTGGTCCGGGTTTTGGGGCCGGAACGCATGATATGAGGTAAAATCTAATAGTGCCGGGGTGCTCTCAGGAGCCTTGAACCAGGTTTCAGTTACAGCACAGACATCGATGTTCTCCATACTGAGAAGGGCCTCGAGTGCGTGCATTTTGAGATTTAGACTTCTGGCATTGAGCAGCATTACCCTCAGTTTCTTCCCATTTTTGTTTTCTAGGGTGGTAGGTTTAGAATTTGAGCCTTGCCTAAAAAAGGCACTATGGGGGTGGCAAGAGCCTTGGCTAATATCCGGAATCCCAGGGGTGTCAGGTTAGCCTTGGTAAGACCGAAATTCTGAATGTTGACTTGGCTAACTGCATCTACAACTTCTTTCCTCAAGTGTATATGGTTACTTTCTGTTTATAAGATGCTTGCTATGACATGCCTATAACCAGGGCATACAGTCTGATCAAGAAGATTTGGGACAAAATCCCAAAGGGGAAAAACACAGCAGTGTAAAGAGATTTTGAAGACTCAGTAGCTGAAATGAACAGTCTATTTGGCAAATAAGAATCCAGCACATCCCTCAACTGACAACACTGCATAGAAATGGGAACTCAGAGGGTTTATTAGGATTTAGTACTGTAGGTTAACTGTGGCTCCTAACTCCAGTTAGATCACGTGCACCCACTGCCAGGGAAGTGTATTCATTTCTATACCTTTATATATGCTTAAATCAAGAATGGTCTAGTAGGCAGTGTTTGTGGTCTCTAGTCTTGTGTAAAAATGGTGGCAGTACTAACTTGACAGGAAGAAAGTTGCAGAGAATTGAATTCTGCTAGTGTGTGTGTGTGTGTGTGTGTGTGTGTGTGTGTGTGTGTGTGTGTGTGTGTGTGTGTGTGTGTGTGTGTGAGAAAATGTAGTAATTTTGAAAGTTTGAAAAGCAGTTATCCTAAATGAGGGGCACTGGAATATGCTTTGTGGCTCAGTGAAATAGTGGTAAGAAAGGGGCCTGGATTGCTAGGCCAGAGATTCTGCTCTTTGTGGCTTATGGGCAATCTAGTCCTGGTATGAATGTTGGAAGGCCAAATGCCAGGACAGCAGTGTATATTCCCTTTATACTTTTGGGGACAGCTTGCATTTTGTGACTTTATTATTGAACCAGACTTATATGCAGTTTATTTTACTTTAACCTGCTGCATATCAGTGGTATAACTCGAGAGAGCATCCTTCCACTACCAGATTGGTGTTTTTTTTTGTAACTGGCTGACAATAGTTTGAGAGATTCAGACCCCATTTGTGTTATCTGGTTATGGAAGCATGGTTCCTAGCCCAGGAGTTTGGCGTGACAGTTACAGCATCATACATCCCTTCTTGGCAAAAAATCTGACAGGTCACACAAGTAGAACAGAAGCAGTGTATGTTGGATATGGACACTGTTCTAGATTTGGCCGGGAGAGGTGGGCAAGATGGGCATTCCTGATTCTTTAGAAAGCAGACTGCTCAAAAAATGTTGCATTAGTCACCAATGTCATGGTCCTAAGTAACTGATACCATCTCCGTAAGCCAGGTAAACCTATTTCTGTATGCTTTTTCTCCAGTGAACTCACTTCTCAGAGTAATACAGTAGATCAAGGAGGATGGGCCAAAATGCTACTAATCTCCTTTTTGAATGAGAACACTGTCTCACTGCTGCGGAGTAGTAAAGGCAGATCATGTACTGCTGCCGCAACTTGTGAACCTTTTTTCCCAAAAACAAGAGGTCAGTTGTAAATCCCAACCTGACGACTTAAGCCTGTTAGTTTAAATGATCTAGCTCTTGTTTGCTTTGGGTATATATTATCCATGGGTAGGCTTATTGACTCGAGGGAAAATTTAAACCCAAATACCAGAATGTTATACCTAGCAAAATGGAGAGTAGTACCTTCTAGTACCAGATGAGGCATGTGGACCCAACTTCTGTGTCTGATCTTCAACTACCTGTCACACCTTTACAGGTCAAATTGTCTTGTATCCAAGTGAAAGTATGCACATATACTGTTTTCAGCCTACTTGCCTGTCGTGGGAGTCCTTCTGTAGTCTTACCAGTAAGGCAGCTCCTCAAGAGGTTCCTGCACTTTGTCTGCTCAAGAAGGAACTCTATCCAGTACTGGACCTCCTCTATGTCCTAGAGAAGTCATCATTATTCCCTTTTGAGCCAGCTGCTGCTTTACCCTTTCATTTACCTGACCTGGAAAATCATCATCTTAGTGACCAGAAAGATTTCAGAATTGTAAGCCCTCATGTGAAAAGATCCCTTTCTCATCTTCAGGTTAACACTTCTTCAGAAGTTCTCATTCATGCCAAAAGTGGAGACAGCAGTGTTAGATCAGGCCATTCATCTTTTATATTCTGTCCTTTACCAAGAATAAGGGAGAGAGGATTTTATATTCCCCCTGGATTTGAATAGGCAGCTAATGTTTTATCTTGATAGGACTAAGGGAGAGGTGAGGTAATAGGCCAGTTATTTAGGACTATATCCAAACGGATCATATGTAAAAGTTTAGTTCATTGCATTTGCTTCTGTTACTCCTTTCATGACAAGACTGCACCAGGGAATGTGAGGACTTGTTCTGTTAGTCATAGCAGCCACTGCTGCTTTTCCCACTGGGGTGTAGTATGTCCATTCAGGAATCTGCTACATGCTCATCTGTTTGCACCTTTTTGGAGCATTGTTATGGTGAGTATTTTACTTCTGAAGCAAGAGCGTACTTTACTATTGCTAACTTTGAGGGACTACAGCATCCAACACTTGAGGCCAACCACACATTAATCTGTACACTGTGGGAAATTTTCCTGCATGAGGGAACCGTATGATGAGCATAGTACGGTAGTTGTGCTACAACTATAGATGCTAAAGTATGTTCAGTATTTGTAATATTTCTTTCCTCCTCCCTTTTTTCTATTCTTTTCGACATTCTGGAATTTGGGGTGAATACCCATTTTACCTGTTTTACCTTCCCTTATCAGTTTGACATAGTTGGAGGAGCAACGTTTGAGAGTTAATCAGGTTGGGCTGCCATACCTTGGGACGTATTTAAGTTTGGGTGAGTTGTGCTCTGCTTTGTTCTCAAGATCCTTGAAAGCTGCCAGGGCAAGAAAGATCCAAGGGTGGAGTGGGCTATCTTTTATACCACAGACCTGCAGATGTCTGGAAGGAAGAGTATCTGTCTAGCCTAGAGGGGGAAAGGGAGCGAAGGTCTGGAAGTTGGGTTGCAATTTGACTTTCAAAGCTCTGTAGATATGCAAAGTATTCTCGTGTCTACATTTTACGGTCTATGGGAAGAAAGCTGTTTTTTTATTACTGAGTGTATATTTTTCCAAGACTTTAATGATTCATAAACTCATAGCTTAGGTACAGTGCTTCAGTTCTGTACTGAGTCATGTTGTCTTCCTTTTTAAACTGTTCTGCGTGACTAACTTTTAATAACAGTTAAAAGTCCAGATGCTACATCTCTGTAGCAAAGTGAGCAGTTGTAATGTAGTTGCAGAGTATACATATTCTTAATTACTGATTATTAAGTCACATGTGATTTAACCTATGATTTTATGACTCTATTTTGATTTATGTTTTAAATTATTTTAACACTTGACTGTAGGACCATCTTGGAAGCAGTTTCAAAGTTTCAGCAACTTATTCCGATGGATTGATACCTTCATTTCTGGAATACCCTAAACATAAACCTTTCTTAAATTCTGACTTGAGACGCTCCATTAACAGACCAGTTTTTGCTTATCCGGAGTCCAACAGCAATGGTAAATATATAGACCTATTCCTGTATACTTCATATCATTTAGAGTTGATAAGTTGATGAATTTTGTTAGCACTTGCATATTTTTAACAAGGTTACTTCTTTCAGGCTAATTTTGTTTTATGTTTGTCTTTTCGGCTTTTCCCTGTAAAGGGTCGCCACAGCTGAACTCCGGTCCGCTAATGATTGGCAGTAGATTTATGTATTACAGGTTAAATAATGGAGATTTCAAAGTGTCAACATGATGGTGAAAGTAGTTGAGAGAGGCAAATGAGAGCTGCAGTTGTCATTTTGGGTACCCTTCATGAAAAAAGGTTGGTTTGAAGCATATGTGCTTGACCCCGTTTCTACAGTGGTGGAATGGTACTTTTATAGTGGAAGTCATTAAAATGGTCCTAGTCTACTTCAGCCACTGACATATTAAGTGTGTTTGCATTGCTTGCTGTGACTGCCTCATAATAGTCGCAGTCACGTACTTTTTATTTACACCAGTGAATAACTATGGTGGAATAGCAGTTAGGGAATGTTTTTCTTAACGAAAATTCAAGCTGAAGCAACCTTTAATGGCCTGTAATGGTATTAAGAAGACAGCAACTTGGCAAAATACATTTCAGCATTTAGACTTGAGTAAGAAGCAAGTCAGCAGGATTTTTTTTTTCTTTTCACACACCAGGTATATTCATGGTCACATAATACTATTTGCAATTCAGTTTTAGCAGTCCAGTTGTAGCTGCTTTTAAGAATTACTCTTATCAGCAGCTATTGAAACTTGGTTTTTAATTTCCCCCCATTACTGCTAATTACAGGAGTATTAGCCCAAAACTAATTGTTAAAATCGTTTAACAACCTGTGTATATGTCTTGGTGTATTGTTGTCCAGCTGTGTACATTTTATTTTTCCAAAATAGGTAAATAATCCGCAAGTTGTTAAAAACTAAGACCTTGACCGCAACAGCAAGCTTGACCACGTAATACAATATTCTTTGACACACTTAAATTAGAACAGTTGGCCCAAACTGCACCTACAACATTGGGTAGCATTTAACACTTTAGTTTCCCCAGCCCTAAAACAGGGGCAACAAGCTACCAATAAACCTGCAGGGAGAGGTGAGGGGACAGAGTCAAGGGGATCCTATAGGATGTAAATAGGGTATCTGATCTCATTCGGCCCAAAGGTAAATAAAGTTAGTTTGGCTCAGAGGTTTAATAACTATGTTTAACTTTCAAGTATGCTTCTGTGCTCTTTATATATATATATATATATATATATATATATATATATATATATATATATATATATATATATATATATATATATATATATATATTACACATATATACACACACGCACACTGATTCCACTTTCCCACTTAATGTGCTAACAACCACTTTTGCTGTTTGTATTTGATCATAATCTAAAAGAAAATGTTGAGGGGTGAATGCTGCGTCTCAAAAGTGGCCTCAAGTAACACAGGCACTTTACTGTCCTGCAATTTATTCTTCTTCTTCTTCTTTCGGCTTTTTCCCGGTTAGGGGTCGCCACAGCGGATCACCTTGTCCGCACATTGAATGGCAGTGGAGTTTTACGGTGTCGAGTTGCCAGCCCAGCACCCAACCTTCCACAGAAGGCACACTCACACGCACACCTAGGGCCGAGTGTCCAATCCACCTGCAGCATGTCTTTGGGATGTGGGAGGAAACCCATGCGACCACAGGGAGGACATGCAGACTCCGCACAGAAGGCACCCCAGCCGAGGATCAAACCGGTGAACCTCTTGCTGTGAGGCGGCAATGCTAACCACTGCACCACCGTGGCCGCCCACTGTCCTGCAATTTATTGCAGTTCCAAAAAAATGTTTCCGGGTACCAGTTTGTGTCTCTTTGGAAGTTGGTAAATTGTCGATATTTTGTGTGGGATATAGAAATATTTATGGAAGCACAGCCACAAAAAAGTTCTAAACCTTGGCTTTTAAGTGGGATACCTCCAAAAATAAAAATATTTGCCCAAGTATTCCATTGAGTTATCAGTTTTCAAGTTAATTTGTCCAAGTATATCTGGCCTTAGTTACTTGTCTATTTAACTTGTGTCAGCACCTTTGTGCCTGTACCTACCAGCTTCGAGTGTTTGGGAGAGGGGTGTTTCTTGCCTCTAGTGTAAAAAAAAAAAAAAAAAAAAAAAAAATAGTTTATGCTGTGACACAGACCCCTGGCCCACACTCTAGTGCTTTTGTGCAATTTGGAGAAGGCCAATGTACTGCAGTCTAAGCCTCTTTAATCAGACCAAATATTTGCCTGGCCTGTTCCCTGGACATTTTGTATTCCCTTGCCTTATCTGTTCCCAGAATCCGATCTCCGTTCCAGCTTTCAGACAAATGTTTGTAACAAAGACATCCTATAGTTTGCACACAAAAAAAAAGTATTGGGTTAATCAGTGTTATTTTTGTTAGGGTTCAATTTGGTATTAAAGTACAGTCTTTATTTAGCCCAAAGTTGCAACTTGTGTTTATTGCAATTATCATATAATATAATATCATATGTTATCTTCCTTATAGGTTACAATAAATGAACTGTGGTATGTGGAGTAGGGATGCATTTCATTCCTTTATATCTCAATTTATCTTTGATCCTTGCATTAGAGTATTTTACTGAAGGAGAAAATAGTCAAAACAAAAGTTAAAAAAAGGTTACAGGTAAAGGAGGAAATGGTCCACTGAAGATTTTTAAATACACCAAATTAGAGAGAGATTACTTCAATGATTTCCTGAAAGAGGGCTCCGTGCTGAAGGCCTGGATCTAAAGAGGCAGATTTGAAAGGACTGGAGCTGGCACACTAGGTTTGGGTAATTTAAAAATAACAGTTAGCAATCTTTCATCATGAGTTACCCCCCCCCCCCCAAAAGATGTGTGTTGGTAATTATAATTTGTAATTGCCTTGATGTTACTTTTGGACAGTCTGAGGTAGGGGATGGGAGGTGTCTGTGAGACATAATTTTATTCACCCCCGCATTCTTTCATTCTGTGCTTCCACTTGCAATAGGTTCATACTAGGCTATCTGCCCTAGGGCATTTATAAGCCTAGCCAGAGTTGTGTGGCTTTCACCACCCCTTAGGTTGAATACTATACCCATTAGTTTGCCGTGCCTCTGTCCAGCAGTGATACAGAGATGATCCCCGGGGTAAACCTACGATCTCCCATCCACTGGTCAAGATTCCTCTAACAGAGCCAGCGAGGTGCTCTGTCTCACATGGACCGGGATTCTGTTCCACAGCATAGGGATTCTCTGGGTGATGAATCTGTCCCTCCAGCATGTCCTATTTATATCCGTGTTGAGGTTTAAGTCTCTTGCTCTTTTGGCTCTGGTGGATTTGGATTTTTTGAGGTGGAGCATGTCCATGAATTCCTGGTTGGACATGGCCTTGTATGTCAGGCACAGGTCACCTCTGAGCAGACGGTATGCGACTGAATAGAGCTGGAGTTTCTTCAGTCGGGCAGCATGTGACATATTTTTGAGCCCCTTTATCCTTTTGGTGAGGATCTTTTGGGGTCTTTACAATTGCTGCAGGTGTCGGGTAAGATGCATTCCGAATGGGGCATTGTACTCAATCATTGGTCTGATAAGTGAAGAGTACAGGGGAACCATGACCTCCCTTGATCTGGATGTGAATCCCTTCATAATCAGGTGGGCAATGTAGAAGGTCCTTCTAACCACTTTGGCAATGTGAGTGTCAAAAGAAAGGTTACTGTCAATTTGGGTCCCCAGGTCCCTCTGTGCTTAATGGATTGCCACCTATGTGGTAACTTGGGGCTACCTTGTTTTTACCAAAGGGTATGACTATACATTTTTTGGCGTTTAGTTTAAGGTCATGGCTCTGGCACCAGTTATCCGTTTCTGAGACCTCTCTGAAAGATATCTGTGTCTGATGGATTTTCAACTATGGCGCCCAGTTTGCAGTCATCTGCAAACTGTCAGCCACAATCCTCCTATGTTTGCCTGCACTTCTGAAAAGTAGATGCCGAACAAGAGGGGGCCCAGGACTGAGCCCTGTGGGACACAGCTTGTGACCGGCTTGGAGTCTGACATGGCACCAGCAACTAACCCTGTGGGTTCTGTCCTTGAGCCAGTTTGCAACCCATCTTGTGACAATATGGGTTTACATTTAAGCTGGTGAGCTTTTCTATGATACCCGAGTGGGGTATTGTGTCGAAAGCTTTTGCAAGTTCAAGGTAGGCTGTGTGAACTGCCTTACCCTCATCAATGGCCTTGGTGACGGTTGTCGACCAAGTTCAAGAGGCATGATCTGCCCTTGACAAAGCAGAATTGGGTAGGATCCAATGGTCTGTAGGTCCTCTATGTCTTTGAGTTCCATTATGATCCTCTCCATAGCTTTGCAGACCAGGCTTGTTAAGCTTATGGGGCGGTAATTACCAGGGTCCGTAGAAGCACCACCTTTGTGGAGTGGGACCACAGTTACCGTACGCCACTCTTTGGGTACGTATCCTGTAGTAAGGCTAAGATTAAACAGCAACCTTGTGTGGGTTTAGTTCCTCATTGAGTTCGTGTAGCACACAGCCGGGGACACCATCCAGTCCCATTGATGCTGTGTTTTTAGCTTTAGAGAGAGCAGCTCTCACCTGGGCATTTGAGATGATTGGGAGGCTACACTCTGCTGGGCTAGATATTTCTCCTTTTGGGGGGGGAGAAATTTTCACTGAACCTGTCTGCCAGTATGTTTGCAATGTCTGTGGGTTCAGTGATTTTTGTATCATTTTGGACCAATTCTGAGCATATCTGGGAGTTTCCACCCAGATTTCTAACATAGCTAAAGAAGGCCTTATGATTGTCTTGAGTCCTTGGCGATTTTTCTCTCAAAGTTGGCCTTGGATGATTTTATGAGTGATCGTAGTTTTGTACCAGTATTGATCAGAGATGTCTTCCCTTTTAGGGATTTTGCTCTATCTTGTAGTAGCTTTCTCCTCTTGTTGTAAAGTTTGTTTATGGCTGGGGCCCACCAGATCGGGCGCTTGCCTTTGGTGGAAAGGGTCTCTATTTTATTTGGGATTGCTTGATCCATGCAATCCTGGAGGTGCTCGTAGAAAGCATTTGTAAGGGATTTAGCAACGTGGGTTGTGGTTTCAAATGGCTCAGGGGCCTTGAAGGATACCACACCAGTCTTAAGTGTGAAGTTGGCTTTTGAGAAGTTCTTCACTGTGGTCTTTTTTTTGTTGGGGGTGGGGGCGGGATGTGCATCTCCAGTGAGATTAGTTTATGGTCTAATCTCACCAATGAGGGATGTACTTCTGGTGTGAAGCATTCTGTCCCCATGTTTGTGATCAGGTCTAGTATATTTTCACCTCTTGTGGGAATGGTGACAAGTTGTTCCATAGCATTTGAGTTTATGAACTCCAGGAACCTTTGGGCTAGGGTATTGGGACTTGAGTAATGTTCCCAGTCTGTTTGGGTAGTTGAAGTCACCCAATATGATGGTGTTTGGAGAGACGTTTATACTCAACAGTGTCTTCAGGAAGGCTGTGCGGGGTTCCTGAGTTTGAGGGTGGCCTGTAACATGCTACAAACTGTAGAGCAGTTTTGCCTATGGTTAATTGCACCTGAATGGTCTCTGATGCTTCGTGAGTTGCCACCAGCCTGGAGGTGTGGGTATCCTTGATGAATATGGATACACCCCCTCCTTTTGTGTTACGGACAGGGTTTTGGGGCCGGAACACATGATATGAGATAAAACCTGATAGTGCCGGGGTGCTCAGGAGCCTTGAACCAGGTTTCAGTCACAGCACAGACATCGATGTTCTCCATACTGAGGAGGGCTTCGAGGACATGCATCTTGAGATTTAGACTTCTGGCATTGAGCAGCATTACCCATAGTTTTTTTTTCCATTATTGTTTTCTATGGCGGTGGGTTTAGAATTTGAGCCTTGTCTAAAAAAGGCACTATGGGGGTGGCAAGAGCCTTTGCCAATATCTGGAAACCCAGGGGTGACAGGTGCAAGCCGTCCCTTGCGAAGCAGCGTGGCTTGTCAAGCATGTCATTCCAGGCAGACATTGGATCCCCTTAGAATGACACCAGAAATTAAGCCAATTATTAAAACTGATGATTTTCTCTGTATTGTGGCATCATTCTTGGTGAAGGTAGGATACTGCTCAGGGTCATACCAGCCTGGGCTACATAATCTGAGAGCTCTTATGTCTCCATGTAGTCCAGGGAGGTACGTCTCGGGTCATTCACACCGGCATGGACAATGACTGAGTCATACTTGTACTTGCTGTGGAGTGACCCGAGTGCTTGTGTTGTGGCGTATTCTAGCGCCCGACAGGCAGCTTATTGTGACCCTCTCCTTGTTCAGTCTGGTGAGTGGGACGTCAGTGTGACTATGGAGTCACCTATGACAAGTGTGTCTGGCATTGTGTTTGGCCTTAAGGACTGTGACTGATTTGCACACTGACTTTGTGATCTATGTGTTGCTTGTGTTATGTCATGAGGTGGCAGTTTGGGTGTCTGCTTTGGAGGCCTCTGCTGTTTTGGTAGATTTTTGATCAGTGCCTCCGAGTATGTCTGTGTGTTTGTGTGTTTGATTTGTAGTTGTGCGAGTTCTATGTGAGACTGGGTTTATGGTGTGTGTGGTTACCTTCTCCTCCTGTCTGGTTTTGCTTGTCCTGATTTGAGAGAGCTCAGCCTCCAGTTTGGTTATATAGTTGCATCTCTCATGTATTTGTGTTTTGTGGGAGGAGAGGGTTGTCTGTGTACATGAGGCAATTGTAACATTGCCTCAATATTCCCAGATTCACCAGCTGAGCAGGAGAGGACGCTAACAACTGACCCTTTGACATGCTAGAAGAAATGAAAAGTTTGCTGTGTAACTGAGTCAGAAAGGACCTATAGGGATGTGGGTACTCAAGGGGGTTTTAAGCTAGTGAAGTACTTTGTATAATATAGAAGTGCTTTACCTGACTTAAAAAAAATGCTTTAGGAACAAGTGCTGAGCTTTACAGATAGAGAATAGACTGTTTAGATTACAAGTAGAGCAGTTCTAAGGGAAAAAATGAAGCAGACTTTACGGAGCCAGAAATAGTTTAACCTTGTTTAACCGGCGCTGCCCGATGGTGCTCTAGTGGCAACTCCGCACTAAATGCAGAAAAGGCAATAACTCAGTAGTACAGGCTAGCACGCTTTAGTGGGCAGCCAAACAATTGAATCAAACAGCAAACAAACACTTTTCGACTTGAATTAGACTAATTTCGACTAAAATGTACTTTTAAGTGCAGATAATAAAAAATGCAGTAAATGACTATGAAAACAATTAAAGCTTGCTCTAGGTAAGCAGTAGAAGGTAAAACAAATATAAAAAACAGCAGGATACTTAATCAGGAAAGCAGTCACTTTTTTTCAGTTCTCTGTAGCCAGGAAGACTCAACAGGACCACGTGGAGCTGTGTCTGAGCAAATGAGACTGGATGCTTTCTGACTTCCATGATGGCTGCACTCAGAGCAGCAGATTGGCAGAGCTGTGCCCAGTGTGAAAACTGAGAACTAATCAGTCTGGGTAAAATTCAGCTACTGGTTTGTAATTATATTACCTGTATGCCAGCAAAAGTGGAGAAAGTATGAGAAAACGAGAAACTGTTAGTGGTTTGTTCAGCTTCAGTAATTTAGAAGAAAAAGTAAATCAAGTGCACGCACTTTTTAAAAAAAAATTAGTGATGCACTAGAAGAAGATATAAAGTCAGATGATAAAAGGCTGGAAAAAAGACACGTTTAAATAGCTAATTGTATGAGCTAATAAAACCTGAAATAAGAGGGTGAAATGGGGATACGGACTGAACATGAGGCTTCTCAAGAAGAACCGTTTGAAAGTAGTAGAGTAAAAAGACAGCGCTAAGGGATGGGGAGATTGTTTGCTGTGCCAGAGAAATGGATGGAATACATTTCATTATGTTAGTCTTTAGATTAGTGCTGTAGTAGCCTTAGCTATGTGTTTGTAACCTGCACAGTGTGCAATAGTTGTCCAACTTCCAAAACTTAAGGGCACCTTAAACATGTCTAAACCACTGACACCTTGACCAGAGCTACAGAAAATTAGCGCTCTGGATGCCAAGCCCTTCAGAGTTTTCCTGCTGCCAAAAAGCTCTCCTTTTTGCGTGCTTTTGGGGGAACAGCTGCTGTTTAACATTCTCTATTGCTGAGCAGGTAAATTCCCTTTGGGGGGAATAACCCTTCCACATTTTAATTTATGATGGGGAATATTATTTTTTCTGTGAAATACTTTGTTTTTTGAAAGGAAATTTTGTGTGTATTGGACTGTAACAGTCAGTTAAAAGTACGTGGCTCTACTTTTTACTTCAGTAACTTGTAGTTTATTTTTGTGTTTTGTGGTGAAAGCTGTGTTTAGGAACTGGGGTCAGTGTTTGTTGTGCTTTGCACTGTGTTTTATGTTGCAAACACTACTCTTTTTTTGATACAGATCTAGTTTACCAACTGCAGATGGCAGGCTTAACTTTCTTTTTATGGAACATCCTACCAATTTTCCCTTTCTCCAGCCACACACACAAAAAAAAAAAAAAATTCCAAACAGCCTTTGCCCATTCAGCGGGCTATGAATTTACCTCTGGCACAGACGTTCACTGCTGTTGCCATTTCTGGTTCCTCAGATCACTCCTTTCTCTTTGATTTCCTCTGGTGTACATCCTCAGCCACCACAGAAGTGTTTTAGATGTCCTTTTTGGCTGTTGAAGTGTCCTTATTGAGCATGGGAGAATTCTTCTTGTTGGTCTCAGAGGAATGAGCAGGGAATACCTCTCTGCCTAGCTGGACTGGGATTACTGGGTGATGTCCCTGAAAGGAGTTGGCCTGCTTTTATGGGCAATTCCATTAAAAAGAAGCAAAAGGTTTAAAAAAATTATCCTCCCAATCTGTTACTGTACATAGGAATTATTTATTGGGCTTAGCTCACGGCTTCTTTCAGGCTGTTGTCCCTCTCATTCTAGTTTTACTGGTAAAAGAAAAAAATACTTACTTTT